>NW_026047171.1:144760-229163 GCF_023864275.1 Schistocerca cancellata
GCGGCGCCTTCGGCTTCTTCGTCGGAACCTTGGCGGCCTTCTTCGCCTTCGACGGCGACTTGGCCTTGGCCGGCTTGGCAGCAGCCGCCTTCTTCGCACCGGCGGGAGCGGCCGACGCCGCAGACGCCTTCTTGGCGGCGCCCGCCTTCCGACCAGTCGCCGCCTTCACGCCACCAGCCTTCTTTGCGCCGGCCGCACGGGCGCCCTTCTTCTCCTTGCTGGCCGGAGCGGCGCGCTTCTTCTTGGCACCGCCAGCACGAGCCTTGCCGCCCTCAGCCGCCCCGCCGCCGGCGCCGGCAAGCTTGAAAGAGCCGGACGCGCCCTTCCCCCTTCGTCTGCACCAGCTCGCCCGCCACCACGGCCGACTTGAGGTACTTCTTGATAAACGGCGCCAGCTTCTCCGCGTCCAGCTTGTAGTGCGCGGCAATGTACTTCTTGATCGCCTGCAGCGACGATCCGCCGCGCTCCTTCAGACTCTTGATGGCGGCCGTCACCATCTCAGAGGTGCGCGGGTGCGCAGGCTTGGCGCGCGGCTTCTTCGCAGCCGACGCAGACTTTGCCTTCTTCGTAGTGCCGGTGGCGGCGGGTGCCGCAGCAGTCTCGTTCGTAGCCGCCTGATCTGCCATTTCGACGACGCGCGTTAACACACAACACAGCGAGCAGCGAGAGCGAGAGGAGACACGCAGCGAGCGGAGCGCACAGCAGAGGAATAGCCGCCTCGCGCCACAGGCCCAGCCAGTGTCGCGGGCGGGCGCGGACGGCCGAGAGAGCGGCCGCCACTCTGCGCGCCGCCGCGCCGCGCCTCCCGCGCTTGCTACCGCCCAACGTCCGACAGCCTGTGCGGAGCAGCCCCACACCTGCGCCACAACCACCCGCGCCTTTCAAACCACCGAGGATGGGGCTACACACAGCCACACCACAGTCGCCAACCAGTCGCCACGGCAGCGCCGCAAACCACGGCCAAACTGCAGCCACCGCGCGCTACAGCCTGGGTCGGCCCGCCGAGAATCGCCGCCCACGCCCAAATGCCGCCCCCCACAGCCCCAGCCGGCGACCGGCCACAATGGCCAAACCTTCGGCAAAAGCCCCACACCGTCGCCGCGGCAGCCCGGCCTGCGCGGCCGGCGCCACAGCCACACAAGCGGAGGCGTGCGGCGATGACGGCCGTGCAAACGCACCTCCCGCCGCCCCATCGCCCTCCCACCGTTTCCCGATCGGCCCGCAGCCGTCGGGCCACGTCCTCCTCCTCTCGCCCGCCAACATTCACAGCCCTTTCGTTCGTTTCCCAACAATTTCAATTGTGCCCGCCGCAAAAACGGGCGCCGCCTGCAAAGCAACATGCTCCGCCGGAGCGCCCCCTCGCCGCTTACGAGCCAACCCCTCGCCCGAGGCAAACCGAAATCCGCAACTACAGACCAACCCAATCTGCCGTCAGCACACACGACAGCCAACATCACGCGTTACGAGTTAGACATTAGGTTCACACGTCTCGGTTAGGTTCGGTGGACGTGCGTTACGTTAAGGGCACTTGGGTTAGGTTAAGCATTCAAAACACACGTCAGCCGTCAGAGGTTAGGTTAGGTTACGTTACATTACATTAAGGTTAGGTTAGGGGCACTTGGGTTAGGTTAAGGGTCGGTGTTAGGTTAAGCGTCAAACTTAGGTTAAGCATTCAAACACACGTCGGGCGTCCGAGGTTAGGTTAGGTTAGGTTAGGTTAGGTTAAGGCCACTTGGTTTAGGTTAAGCCTCAAACTTAGGTTAAGCATTCAAACACACGTCGGGCGTCAGGTGGCCGCAGCAGCCGCACCTACCTACCTACCTACCTACCTACCCACCCAACCACCCACCCACCTCACGGCCGGACAGCTTGGCTTACTTGGCGCTGAGGCTGACCTCACCGCACCGCACCGCACCGCACCTCACCTCACCTCACGCTACGCAACGCTACAGGTTCGGTTCGCTCAGCTTAGGCTTAGAGCTTAAGCGCCGAGGTCGGATTACGTTGGTTCACCTACGGGCGCCACACTTTGGGTGTAAAGGTCGCGTCGGGTCGTCGGCACGCCGCAAAAACAAAAGCGAAGCCACAGACAACGCCGACAAACGGGCAGCACGACCACGACCAGATACCGAGACACACGGACCACCCACCGGCCAAAGGGCACCAAACTACAAACCAGAGCACCACGTGTCGACCAGAGCAACCCGCCGCTCACGCGACGTGGCTGGCACCGAAGGGCCGCCGCAACTGCGCTTTCCGCGCCGGGCCGGATGCACGTGCGGCAACACCACCACCGCACACAGCCGCTGTTCAACATCAACCAACAAACACGCCGCGGTCGCAGCCTCAACGCCAGCACACACGTTTGCACCACCATTCACACGCACCGCACAAACAGCTGTCGCCGACACAGCCGACAACACAAACACACCGCAACGACGCCGCCGCCTCTACTTGTGCCGGCCACCCACCCCACCGACGGCGCACCTGTCGCCAGCCGGCAGTCGGCAGTCGACACGGGAAACGCACACCGCCACTTCGCTCGCGCGCACGCCACCAACCAGTCGTCGTCTCCAAAAACAACAAACAAACAAACAAACATAGGGCAGGCAACAAATCGCCTCGCACGAACCGTCCACAAAACTATCAAAGCACAGCCTCTGGCTAACGGCCACGACGCAGCGGCACGCTGCTCCTTTCCCCGCCCCACTCGATTCACGAAGGGCACGCGACACCGCCAACGACGGCCTCGCTTGCCGCAACCGACACCTTTCCGCCACTACGCACAGCCGCACCCGACGCCCGTGGCAACGACACAACTACTGCACTATCCACCGCCGCCTCCCCCTTCCCGTACACACAGCCAGCCAGCCAAAACCACTCCAACGACCCAAACATGCACGTGCAACGGCACACCCCAACCAGTCAACGTCGACAACCACACGCACGGCTCGAAACCGGCGTCCTTCCACGTTGCCATCAAGCTACACACAAGACACAAGGAACCAACAACAGCAAGCCCGCCCGCCCGCCCCACTCTCACGCCGCAAAAAAAAGCACACCGAAAACCGCCAAACGCACATTCCCATCGCACTGACACCGACCGGCTCGCTACCACCACACCTCTCGGCAGCCGTTTCGCAAACATGACACGGCGCGACATGACATCACGACCAACTCTCCTTTCCCGACGCCTTCGGCCGGAGCACAACGCCGCCAATTCGCCACACAGTCACACAGTCGACAAGCGCCCGCCCTCCCTGCACGACGCCGCGCAGCAAAGGCGCCCGCAAACACATACCTCTCCTCTCTCTCGGCCGGCCGACGCGCCAACCGCCACACCGCCAGCCACTCGCAATTGTGCACTGCCGCCAGCCACACGTCCAACACGCCGCGCCGCCTCCGGCCACCCGCCAGGGGGCGCTCACGTCCGCGACAACAGCGCGGCCCGCCGGGCCAAACCGAACCGAGCCGCCCGCCGCTGCTCTGCACATCGTCCTGCGCGCATCAACAAAACGAGGCAAGCGAGCACACCCCGTCACAACGCCACATCACGCAAATGCCGTGCCGACCTCTTGTGTCTACCGCCTAAATTGCACTCACCAGCCGCCCCTTCTTCTTCCTCCCTATCTATCTGTGCGTCTGTGTCGGTCCGCGCGTGACGCCTCTCAACATCCGCCGTCGCCGTCCCCGTTTCCGCCCCAATGCCATCGTCGCGCCGCCTCCTCCTCCGCCCCTGTCCGGCCCGCACCACACCACACACCGCTGCTTGTCCCGGCCGTTGCCACCAAAGGCGCCTACCGCAAACGCGCCACGCCGCAGCCCCCGTGCGTGCATCTCCGTGCCGACGCTGCCTCTCTGCCCTCCCGCACGCACTCGACCGACCGACCGACATGCACTGCGTCGACGGCCTCGACAACACAGTCTCTGGGCTCCGCACTGCGTGTTCCGGTACGCGCGCTGAAACACGTATGTACTCATTACCAGCGATGGCGAGGCACGACACAATCTCTGACCAGAGAGTTTCTTATCGTCGCTAGTCTGCGCCACACGACACTAGTAGCACGTAGCGCGTCGGCAGGAACAGTTGTCATCTATATGTGGCGGGTCGGGAGAGGTAGTAGTCAGTCGACAGTATTGGCGAGTGGACGATTGTACTGAGCGGGCGGCGGCGTGCTCTTCTCGCGACTCTGGTCTCCCTTCGGGACGATGCATATTGTTATTAAAGGTAAGGTAATGAAGCTGCATTGCGCAAATCTAATAATGTATGTCAATTGTAACTATTTTCTTCACAACAAAATGCCCCAATAATACTTTGTTTCCAAACTAACTTTTTTTAACGTACAACCATTCATTTCCATTTAAAGAATATTTCCTACGCATTTCCTCCAACAATCAACATTAAATGTGAGCCGGCATTCATTGCACGAAGCTGTGTACAGGTATCTACAGTTAAGAGCACATATAGATGCAGTTTGTTTTCTCTTTTGTCTTTTTGTTTTTTTTTTTTATTGACGTAACGATCTTTTGCTCTTTTTCTTCTAATTTGTACATAGGCTGTTTGTTTACATTTTTTATATTGGTAACGCCACGTAGCGCTCTGCGTGAAAATCACTGCCTGTGCTGTGTGCAGTCTGTGGCTAGTTTGCATTGTTGTCATGAACTGCTATAGCTGGATGTGAACAGCGCGTAGCGTTGCGCAGTTAGGGGTGAGCCGCCAGCACTGGTGCATGTGAGCAGAGAGATGGCGGACTTTTCAAATTACATATATTATGACTGGTGATGATATTAAGGGTAAATGCATTGTTTGTTGTTCTCTATTAAACATCTTTACTTTGCTAACTATCCCTATCAGTAGTTAGTGCCCTCCGTAGTTTGAATCTCTTATTTAGCTGGCAGCAGTGGTGCTCGCTGTATTGCAGTAGTTCGACTAATGAAGATTTTTGTGAGGTAAGTGATTTCCGAAAGGTGTACTTTAATGTTACTCAGGGCCATTCTTTTGCAGGGATCTTTGATAGTCAGATTGCGTTGCGCTCAAAATATTGTGTGTCAGTTTAAGCACAGTTTTCTATACATTGTTGTTCAAAGGGGGACGTTTCAGAATACAGGGCCGAAAGGTCAGCCAGCGCTGCCCTTACAACCTTTATCGGGTTTTCAATTATGTCTGTTGAGATGTTCATGGTTCATTATTTCCATTCATCATATTACCGAGCGTTTCTCATCAATCTTCGTTCGTTCATTTTCTAGGGACGTTAACAACATTCCGGCACATTTTCATCATCATTCACTCACTCGCTTACTTACTTGCGACTATTTGTGCGGGGAGGTTACACTTGGGTCCATTTCCATTTACATTCAATGTTGATAGACCTTTCTTTTTTGTTGTTGTTGTTGTTTTGTTGCTGGCGGGTTACAAAAGGCCTCATTTTATGTTGGTTGCAGCAGCGTTTTTTTCCTCCTTCTTCTAGTGTTTTCCCCGCTCTCACCGCCGCCCCCGCCCCTCCCGCATCCGTCGGTCTCACCACGTTCACTGACAGCCGCGTCTGCGGCTACACCACAACGGCCCCCTCCCGGCAACCCATTCGTTTTCTCTTCTTTTGCACAAAAACAACGCCGCACGCGCCAGCCGAGCGCAGCGCAAGCCACCCACACCGCGCCCCTCCCGTCTTTATAGCCTCCGCGTGCGTCTTGTTTTCTTCGTTTGCCCCCTCCCATCTCCCGAATGCCATGCCAGCAGCGTTACGCGTGCCCATCCCCTGTCCACACACTACCGCGAAACGAACAGCCTTCCGGGCCACATGCAGGGCACGCCCACCGCCATTCCCGGACGCAATTCTCAAAACAACACACACACACACACACACACACACACACACAATGGCTTTGCACACGAACATAGACGGCACGGGCACTGTCGTACATTCTTCCTCAGAACCATCTCAACGAACGTTACATACACATCCGGGAAAGCAAAGCAAAGCAACGCAACGCACCGCACAATTCAGCCGTCAAAGGTAACGTTCACCACGGCAAGACACTTGCCGCCGCGCCGTTACACGCATTTCAGTGCGGCTACAATACACCTCCGACACGGGAACGTTCCGTTGCTCTACACTGCGTTTCTCCGTTTTGTTTCGTTCTTGTTTTTTTCCGTTTTTTCTCTCTTTTTTTTTTTTTCCCTCCGTCCTTTCCTCCACCATTCTCTCCTCACGTTCTGCCCAGACATTCGACCGATCAGAGGTTCGTCCACCTTTCGCTAACCGTCCTCAGCGCGACGGTGTACCAACGGTATGACGGTGCGACGGGTGTTCCAGACGTCCGTTGCGTGATGCCGGTGTACCGCGCCGATCGACAGTGTCCCAGAGGCGACGGATCGGACCACACCACCGACACACACAAACACGTGTACGCACATTCGCCAAAGCGACCGTCGTCTTCTAGCGTCGCGCTTACTCTACTGTACTGCACTGGACCACGCGTGCATGCATCTTCAATGACGACGTCGGTGTGCGTGCGTCGTACGCACACAAGCAGACACAGTCAGTCAGACACGACTATCGAAATCAGAGTCGGAGGAAAGGTACATCATCGTGCGTGTCGCCCGTACAATGCAATACACATTGGTGTCTCAATGCGCGTTCATTTAAACGTCACTCACACGCCTCCACGCTGCATTTACAGACACACATTTCACCCTCGCCATACATGGCGTGCAAACCGACCCGCAAACGGCCGTCGTTACACAACAATCGCGTTTCGTTTCCATCCGTCACGTAACTAACCGGCACCTCCATCCAAAGGGCACATCACCGATCGCACTTCCCCCCCTCGCAGACAGGCAACACCAACTCGTTGTGCGCACGTGCCTCCATTCCACGTCACACCGTGGCCGTACCCCGCAACACGCGACGCGCCCCCCCCCCCAACAATCAAATTCATCGCATCGGCCACCCCACCCCGTCGCGTCGCAACCAAAGCGGTAGCTATTGCCGCCGTCCACCCACTCACACACACAACAAAACAAAACAAACATAAACAACAACAATTCCGCCCTTCCCGCAAAGGCCATTTGGTGGCCCTGAAAAGGGCCGTTTTGCCGCTCTCGCAACGGAGGAGCCTTCTCTCCTTCCATTCCAGAGCCACCTCCTTACTTGGAGCTCGTGTACTTGGTCACCGCCTTCGTGCCCTCGCTCACGGCGTGCTTGGCCAGCTCGCCAGGCAGCAACAGCCGCACAGCGGTCTGGATCTCGCGGGACGTGATGGTCGAGCGCTTGTTGTAGTGCGCCAGGCGAGACGCCTCGGCCGCGATGCGCTCGAAAATGTCGTTCACGAAGCTGTTCATGATGCTCATCGCCTTCGACGAGATGCCCGTGTCAGGGTGCACCTGCTTCAGCACCTTGTAGATGTAGATGGCATAGCTCTCCTTCCTCTTGCGCTTCTTCTTCTTGTCGCCCTTCGAAATGTTCTTCTGCGCCTTGCCAGCCTTCTTGGCGGCCTTCCCGCTAGTCTTGGGCGGCATCGCAGACAAACAGGAACGTACGGCAGCAACACCAGCAGCAAGCGCTCCGCTCTAGTCAGCGTCTCCCCACACAGTGGCACCCAGCGCGCCCCGCCGCCGCACCTTTACCAGCTCGCCCCGTTGCGGCCGCCGACCAATGGGCCGCGAGCGCAACCGGCCGCCGCACCCGAGAGCATAAAGGACCCCCACCCCTGGCGGCGCCGCCACTCCGCTGCTCGACTCGCTGCGGCTCGCACCGTCGTTCGTCTCGTCTCGTTTTTTACACCACAGCGCATCGCCATGTCCGGACGCGGAAAGGGAGGCAAGGTCAAGGGCAAGTCAAAGTCCCGCTCAAGCAGGGCCGGGCTCCAGTTCCCGGTCGGCAGAATCCACCGCCTCCTGCGCAAGGGAAACTACGCCGAGCGCGTCGGCGCCGGGGCGCCCGTCTACCTCGCCGCCGTCATGGAGTACCTCGCGGCTGAGGTGCTCGAGCTGGCCGGAAACGCGGCCCGCGACAACAAGAAGACGCGCATCATCCCGCGCCACCTGCAGCTTGCCATCCGCAACGACGAGGAGCTCAACAAGCTCCTGTCGGGCGTCACCATCGCACAGGGTGGTGTCCTGCCCAACATCCAGGCCGTCCTGCTGCCAAAGAAGACCGAGAAGAAGGCCTAAACAGAGAGGCCAGGCAATCGGCACGCGGACCCGCCGCCCAGCAGCGCTGCGTGCTCCCCTGCACGCAACGCGCTTTGCCGGCCCGGCTCGGCTCACAACAATCGGCCCTTTTCAGGGCCACCACACAAACCTACGTCCAAAGCAAAATTTCAGTCGTCCTCGCCGCGCTTTGCTTTACTTCACTTCCACAGCCGCCGCCGGCAACAAGACCATACCAACTGCTACGATTGCAGGGGGAGATATTCTGCGAGGTACCTCGGTGTCACGCCTGACATCCAAGTGTCACATAGGGGGACTTGGCACAAACGCTCACGCCAGGATGCAGATCCTGTACCCCTGTTCCCTCGACCCCGCAACAGGGGTAGCGATACTGGAAATATGCGCGCCCTGTATGGGGCTATGCAGCCAGATCGACGATGCATCGCCTACAGAAGGGTCCAAAGCAGAGCGCTCTACGACGGGCCTTACACGTCCCCGCGGCAGACCTGCCTAGAACCACCCACAACACGATTCCGCGCCCTGGCAGAAGCGTTCTAACGCCACCGCGCGGAATTCACAAAATGACTATTACGTCTTGACCCTTGGGCAATATGAACACCACAGGGACAGATGTGCAAGACCCGAGTCGCTACTCCAGCAGTAGCACAAACAGAACACATAATCACTCTCAACAAACAGCAACGTCCGAAAAAGCACACTACCAAAGATAAGAACAACACACAGGAAAGAGGAGCAAATGTCCACAGGCGACAATAACCTCCACCAACTCCCCCTCTAACGGTAGAGGACTAAAAGAGAGAACAACAAGAAGAGCCGCCGCCATCTTGTCGTCCACAGCCCGTGTGGCCCAACACACACACACACACACACACACACATTTCTCTTGTTTTGTTTCGTTTGCCTCAAGCACCTCCACGCACGCACAGTCGCCTTCCAAACGACAACGACAGCAATAATCACCACTGTTAAACGAGCGTGTCGACACACCGCCCTCCACTCCCGCGCGCCACGTACAAACGAAACAGCTGATCCGGCCGCCTATGGGCACGCCTTGCCTCGGCAACTCCAACGCCGCCGCAAACACACAGCCGAAACCACGCAAATATTCACCGCCTCTCGCACAACAACAACAACAACAACAACAACAACAACAACACCACACAGCCCGGCGTCTCCATCGATCGATAAACAAAACAAACACACAACGCCCTCTCTCGCACGCACGCACACACACACACACACACACACACACACACACACACACAAGACCCGCTTCCTTTCCTTTCCCCCAGTCACGTCACGTCAGTCAAACGCAAACGAAATGAAGAATGAAAGAAAGAAGGCAGGCAGGCAGGCAGGCAGGCAACAACACAGACTCTTTCGCACTTTTCAATTTCCGAACAGTGTGGTGGCCCTGAAAAGGGCCGTTTTCGTCTCTCCCACGGCCGCGGGAAGGCCAACGCGGCACAGCACACCGGCTGCGACGCGCCTAACCGCCGAAACCGTACAGGGTGCGCCCCTGCCTCTTCAGGGCGTACACCACGTCCATGGCCGTCACAGTCTTGCGCTTGGCGTGCTCAGTGTACGTCACCGCGTCGCGGATCACGTTCTCCAGGAACACCTTCAGCACTCCGCGGGTCTCCTCGTAGATCAGACCAGAGATGCGCTTCACGCCGCCCCTGCGAGCCAGGCGGCGGATCGCGGGCTTCGTGATGCCCTGGATGTTGTCGCGCAACACCTTGCGGTGCCGCTTGGCGCCACCCTTGCCGAGCCCCTTTCCTCCCTTGCCGCGGCCAGTCATCTCTTCTAAATCCTCAAAAAAAGCTCAAGGCAAGCAAAACGTCTGCTGCAGCGGCTGGCTCCTCACCCGGCGCTAGCGAGTCGGCTACGGTCTGCGCCCGGCGCACGCGCCAGCCCCCCTATATAGACTCTGGCCCGCCCTCCCCCCACCACGCGCAACCGAGGGCATATAAGCGCACCACGGCCGCTGGCGCGCGCCCGTCTCGTCAAGGCAGCACCCGACGCAGCACCTCGCCTCCACGCCGCTCCGCTAACCGCTACCGCTATGGCCCGCACAAAGCAAACGGCCCGCAAGTCCACCGGCGGAAAGGCGCCGCGCAAACAGCTCGCCACCAAGGCGGCGAGGAAGAGCGCGCCCGCCACCGGCGGCGTCAAGAAGCCCCACCGCTACAGGCCGGGCACCGTCGCCCTGCGAGAAATCAGGCGCTACCAGAAGAGCACAGAGCTGCTCATCCGCAAGCTGCCATTCCAGCGCCTAGTGCGCGAGATCGCCCAGGACTTCAAGACCGACCTGCGCTTCCAGAGCTCCGCGGTCATGGCCCTGCAGGAGGCCAGCGAGGCCTACCTCGTCGGCCTCTTCGAAGACACCAACCTGTGCGCAATCCACGCCAAGCGCGTCACCATCATGCCCAAGGACATCCAGCTCGCGCGCCGCATCCGCGGCGAGCGCGCCTAAACACCGCGCCAGCCGCTGGGCACCGCCCGCGCACGCAAACAAACAAAACGGCCCTTTTAAGGGCCACTAACATCACTCCGTCGCGAGCAAACTTTGTCGGTCGCCTCTCGCCCCACAACCACAGAACCAAAGACAAAACACCACTTCCACTTCCCGTCCGTCCGCCACAGCCGCTCTCCTCTGCCAGCTTGCTGGCGCGCGCAACAATCAACATCGTCCCTCCCCGGCGCGGCGCACAATACCCATCGGCCGACGCCGTCAACCACACGGCCGGCCGCCGCTTCGTTTCGAAAAGAGAAACAAACAAAAAGCCAGGCACGTCCAACGCCACCGACCCTTTCCCCACATCTCAACGTCCCCCGCCCCCGTTCCATCCAAGAACACACACACACAAGACAAGACACATCCGAGAAGACGGCAGGCAGCCAAACCAAAGTATTCAAACAACATGACACAAAACCAACCGTCGGCCGGCCGCGACCAAAAACGGCGACAATCAACCGCTACCGCCGCCCGCACCCGCCACCGACCCCCCGCAATCCAACCACCACGGCACGCAAACAGTATCCACACACGGGCATACAGAAACGCCAGACGACACAACCACACCGCAACACAAACACGACAATCAAAACCTTCCCGACGTGCTTTGATGGCCCTGAGAAGGGCCGTTTTGGGCCGCGCGTCTGTTGCGCGCCACTAGACGACGGGGACGGGGGGTGCGGACGACGGAGTCAACCGCCAACCCTTCCTTTCCCATTCCTCTCTACTTCTTCTTCTTGGGCGAAGCCTTCGCCTTAGACGGCGTCGTCGCCTTCTTCGGGCGCGGCGCCTTCGGCTTCTTCGTCGGAACCTTGGCGGCCTTCTTCGCCTTCGACGGCGACTTGGCCTTGGCCGGCTTGGCAGCAGCCGCCTTCTTCGCACCGGCGGGAGCGGCCGACGCCGCAGACGCCTTCTTGGCGGCGCCCGCCTTCCGACCAGTCGCCGCCTTCACGCCACCAGCCTTCTTTGCGCCGGCCGCACGGGCGCCCTTCTTCTCCTTGCTGGCCGGAGCGGCGCGCTTCTTCTTGGCACCGCCAGCACGAGCCTTGCCGCCCTCAGCCGCCCCGCCGCCGGCGCCGGCAAGCTTGAAAGAGCCGGACGCGCCCTTCCCCTTCGTCTGCACCAGCTCGCCCGCCACCACGGCCGACTTGAGGTACTTCTTGATAAACGGCGCCAGCTTCTCCGCGTCCAGCTTGTAGTGCGCGGCAATGTACTTCTTGATCGCCTGCAGCGACGATCCGCCGCGCTCCTTCAGACTCTTGATGGCGGCCGTCACCATCTCAGAGGTGCGCGGGTGCGCAGGCTTGGCGCGCGGCTTCTTCGCAGCCGACGCAGACTTTGCCTTCTTCGTAGTGCCGGTGGCGGCGGGTGCCGCAGCAGTCTCGTTCGTAGCCGCCTGATCTGCCATTTCGACGACGCGCGTTAACACACAACACAGCGAGCAGCGAGAGCGAGAGGAGACACGCAGCGAGCGGAGCGCACAGCAGAGGAATAGCCGCCTCGCGCCTTTTTTTTTTTTTTTTTTTTTTTTTTTTTTTTTTTTTTTTTTTTTTTCCTGTGTGTGGTGTCGCTGCCGAAGTGCTACCGCCTTTGGCGGCTGGACTTCCAAGGGTGAGAGGTAGGTTTGTACATCTTTATTGTTATCTTTTGTAGGACTTTGGGCTCACAGGGGTCCTTTTTGCCCTACATACCTTTGCTTCACTTTTCATTGTGTTGTGAGGGCCCTAGGGACCTTGACTTTATGCCATGGTTCAGGTTGGGTGGTTGCGACTCCTTCAAGCTGTCTCGTTGATTCCCTTAAGTCGTCTATTTTGTTTATGAGACGCTGGACGTGTAGTTGGATTACTTGATCTATTGTTGAGACCTGCAGTTCATCATGTAAAGATATAATTCGGGACCACCTGGGCGCTTTGAGTATAATTCGAAGACACCGGTTTTGTAGTCGTTGTAGTTTGCGGATGTTGGTTGTGGATGTGATTCCCCACGTAGCGCAGCCATAGAGCATCATCGGGAGTATTGTCGCGCGGTAGATGCGTAACTTCGTTGCTATGTTTAGGTCGGTGCTTGCTAAGAAGGGGTATAGTCCGTGGATGGCGCGAATGATTTTGAGGCTTTTGTCGTTGACGTGGGCTGAGAATGTGAGTTTATGGTCCAGGGTGACTCCTAAATACTTCGTCGTGGTGGACCATTCGATGGCGTGGTCATTGATCTGGAGGCGGCGGTGAAGAATCGGTCTCCTTCGAGTGAAAAGTATGGCCTTTGTCTTGAGTGCGTTGATAGTGATTTTGTTATCAGTTGCCCACAAAAGGAGGATATCGATTTGGTGTTGCAGGCGGGTGATGGCTGTATCTAATGAGCGGCTGCTGGTAAGAAGAGCCGTATCATCAGCGAATTGTGCAAGCATGATGTTCGGCAGTTTTGGCATGTCATTTACGTAGATGGTGAACAGGATGGGAGAGAGTACCGATCCTTGCGGTATACCATCGGAGAGGTGTTTGGTGTCTGAGTGTTGGTCGGCCTGTTGGACGTAAAAACGGCGGTCGGTCAGGAAGCTGTCGATGATCTTAATGTAACAGTTAGGGATGTCGGTGGTGTTCCGGAGTTTGCTTATGAGCTTCTCTCGCCACACCTTGTCAAAAGCTTGTTGAACATCCAGGAAAATGGCTGCTGTGTAGTGGTTTAGATTAGTTTGGTTTGTGAGGTGTTCCGAGATCCGGAGCAGCTGGATTTCGGCGGAAAGTTTGGGTTGAAAGGCAAATTGGTCTGGTCGGATGACGTCATTTTCCAAGAGGGGCGGCTTGATGCGGGCCAAGATGACACGTTCAAACGTTTTGCCCATCGTGGAAAGGAGACTGATTGGTCGGTGGTGCGCAGGCTGAAGTGGGTCCTTACCCGGTTTCGGGATGGGTATGATCTTGGCCAGTTTCCATTGTGGTGGGAAATGTTCCTTCAGCAGGCATTCGTTGAATATTCTCGTTAATAGCACTAGTGGTTTCCGTGGGAGATGTTTCAGATGGTCGTTCGAAATTCCGTCCGGTCCGGGGGCAGATGTGGAGTGTAATTTCCTAAGTATGCGGCGAATTTCTCCTGGAGACGTCAGTTCTGGCCGGTCTCCGCTGGGGTGTTGTCTTATGTGGTGTGCCTCTGCCCGAGTGCGCGCGTCCTCTTCGTCGTCATTGTTAAAGTCAGCAAAATTTAGTCGTGATTGCGTTTCGTAAGTTTCCGCAAAGAGTTCCGCCTTTTGGAGGTTGTCAAATACGAGGTTGGTGCCATCCGTGAGCGCCGTTTTTGGTGTCCTGGGTGTTTTGATATTACGGATGAGTGCCCATTCATCTCGCGATAGGTGTTGAATTTGTGCCATTCGGTCCTCCCACAGTTCGGCGCGCCATTCCTTGCAGCGCCACGTCAGTTCTCTGGATAGTTGATGCATTTCGCGTCTGTATGCTGGGTGGCGAGTTTGTTGCCATTTTTTGCGGGCTCGATTTTTCAGATACTTCAAGTCTTGCAGTGCTGGCGGCAGTGGTTCGCGGTATGGAGTCGAGAAAAGTAACTTAGTGGAGGCCTGGTGGGCGGCCTTCTTGATTTTCGAGGTCAGACGAGTTATGGCGTTATCGAGTTGCTCCGGAGTTGCTAATGGCTCCGTGGGGCGCACGTTGTTGTTTAGCCATCTTGCGAAGGATATCCAATCTGTGGAGACTTTCATTTTCGGTGGCAATGTTGGAAGAGCTCCAGACAGTGTTCCGAGAACCGGTTGGTGGTCGGATGTCAAGTCATTGACCGTTTTGAGTGACAGGTCGGGATTTACATTTTTTATTATGGCCACGTCAAGGACGTCTGGCTGGTGGTGTGGAAGAGTAGGCAGGTAGGTCGGTTCTTCAGGTCCTTGGGTGAATGCTTGGAGCCGAATTTCAAGGTCGTAGAGACGGGTGCCTTTGGCGTTTGTCTGCCGCGAGTTCCAAGCTACGTGTTTTGCATTTAGATCCCCACAGAGGAGGACTCTGTCGTATCTGTCAAAGATGGAGATGAAGTCTTCATCCGTGAAGTCCGCGCCAGGGCTCAAGTAGGCTGCGACGAACGTGAGCTTCCCGTGTGTGGTGGTGATCGTGACTGCTGTGGCTTCAAGACTCGTCATATCAGGCAAGGTTTCGAGGGAGTGAGTGAGGGAAGATCGCAGGTAGATTGCTGTTCCTCCACCTCGTCGATTTTGGCGGTCAGTGCGGTATCCCACCATGTTGCGGATGTTGAAGGTTTGGGTGGGTCGTAGATGTGTTTCTGACAATAGGAGCACGTCAATTTTGTGATGTTCGACGAAGTCTGTGAGTTCTATTTTCTTCGGCGCGACGCCGTTGGCGTTGAAGAAGCAGAATGTAAGGTTTCTATGGTGATGCCTCACTTGGTCCATGTTAGTCTGTGAAAAAGGCCATGATTCCTTCCAGTAGAGTGAGTAGTTTGGATGACATGTCCGGTGCGTTGTTGAATTTACGAGCTGTGTCTGCTATGATAGCGAAGACGTTTTTGGTTTTTAGAAAGTCGATTATTGGGCCCATGTTAGATATCGCGGCAATGATATCGGACAGTCCGAGGGTGTTGCCCATGGATCGTTGCTGCTGTTGTTGTTGACGAAGATCGTGCAGACGTTGGCGCGCCGTGTTTTTCTGGCGAGTTGGTTGTTGCTCAGATGGTGTTTGAAATAATGACGATGCTGCCTTCCAGGGTGTTCGAAGAGATGGGAAGTCATTCGGTGTCGCCGCAAACGACGGCTGTGGTGGTTGTTGTGGCTCCTTGGATGGTGTGGGTCGCAGTTGGTAGGCATGTATTGCCTTCTGAAATTCAGGGCAACCACGCCAAGTCCCAGGGTGGCCTTCTTGGCGACAGTTTGCGCAGATGGGTGGTTCTGTTCTTGGCTTGGTGCAGTCCTTTGCGTGGTGGTGGCCGCCGCAGCGTACGCATCTGACCGGCATCTGACAGTACCGGCCAGTATGGTTGAATTTGAGACATTTCTTGCACTGGGCAGGCCCATCGAGGGGCTTGTAGTCCTCCACCTTTATTCTGGTGTGGAAGAGATATTGTACGTCGTAGATTGTGCGGCTTTTTTGTCCATGTGGCAGAGATACACAGTAAGCCGGCTGTGGAATCAGTTTCTTGGAGGTCAGGTCTCGTTTTTTGAACTGGTGTACATTCGTGACTGTGAACTGCATGTGGCGAAGTTCGGCGGCGAGTTCGTCTTCGGTGATTTCCTCTGGGATATTCTTCAGGACCACTTGGAGTTCTCTGTCTTCAGCTGGTTTGTGAGTGAAGTATGGCATGTTAATGGAGTGGAGGAAGTCCAGTGCAGCTCGTTGGTCTGCCAGCGTTTCGAAGTGGTATTTGATCTGATTACTTTTGTAAATCGCCTTTAGTGGTCCGCTGATCTTCTGTTTTAGTTGAGCGTTTAGTTCCAGGTATTTTCCGGTGTAGTTTATTGTGATTGGTGGTATTCTCGATTTCGGCGGCGGTGGAGCTGGGGTGTGCTGGGAAGTTGTGTCGTTAGGCTGAAGCTGGTGTTGGTCTACCGTTGGTTCGTCCTGTTTCTGTAGTGGTGCGTAGTAGTTGGTGGTGGGTACAGCTCGCGATTCTGTTTGCATGCGGGTGTTTTCTTCAGCTTTCCTGCGTTTAGTGCCTTTCCGGCGGCGTCTGACTTCCTGGAATGGTGCATCAGAGTCGCTGGATTCTTCCCGATAGTCCATGGCATGGTGTTGTTCAGTCGGATTTTGGCTCTTCGTTCGGCAGTCGTCAGAAGACGAGTTGTCACTGGTGGTTGGGCCGTCTTGGTCCCGCCGTTTTGCGAGTTCGGTTGCTCGTGCGTCGCGGTCGCGGCGGAGTTGTTCGAGCTTCTCTTGAATCATCGCAGTGCATAAGTCTTCAGGCGTGGGGGCCGGGGGGGTGGGGTGTCGCTGTCGTGCGCCCTGGGTGGTCCTGCTCGCGAGTTCTATCTCAGCCCTGTGCGTCTGGTCTGGCCTAGAGGAACGCGGGCTTGCCACCCGCGGGTGGGGCCCTGGCTCCTCGTCGTCCCCTACTCTATTCATCCTACAAGTGCGGCTAATCCGCACTATCTCGCCTGCTCTATGTCGGTCCTGCAACACGACAAAATTGCTTAGTACTCGCTAATAAGCAAGTGAATCGCAGAGTTTTCTAGCTCTCGATAGCGGCGAGTCGCACAAGGCTTCTACACACACTACGATCGCTAAGGGACTCCAACCCTTCCTTGGCCTCGCGCCACAGGCCCAGCCAGTGTCGCGGGCGGGCGCGGACGGCCGAGAGAGCGGCCGCCACTCTGCGCGCCGCCGCGCCGCGCCTCCCGCGCTTGCTACCGCCCAACGTCCGACAGCCTGTGCGGAGCAGCCCCACACCTGCGCCACAACCACCCGCGCCTTTCAAACCACCGAGGATGGGGCTACACACAGCCACACCACAGTCGCCAACCAGTCGCCACGGCAGCGCCGCAAACCACGGCCAAACTGCAGCCACCGCGCGCTACAGCCTGGGTCGGCCCGCCGAGAATCGCCGCCCACGCCCAAATGCCGCCCCCACAGCCCCAGCCGGCGACCGGCCACAATGGCCAAACCTTCGGCAAAAGCCCCACACCGTCGCCGCGGCAGCCCGGCCTGCGCGGCCGGCGCCACAGCCACACAAGCGGAGGCGTGCGGCGATGACGGCCGTGCAAACGCACCTCCGCCGCCCCATCGCCCTCCCACCGTTTCCCGATCGGCCCGCAGCCGTCGGGCCACGTCCTCCTCCTCTCGCCCGCCAACATTCACAGCCCTTTCGTTCGTTTCCCAACAATTTCAATTGTGCCCGCCGCAAAAACGGGCGCCGCCTGCAAAGCAACATGCTCCGCCGGAGCGCCCCTCGCCGCTTACGAGCCAACCCCTCGCCCGAGGCAAACCGAAATCCGCAACTACAGACCAACCCAATCTGCCGTCAGCACACACGACAGCCAACATCACGCGTTACGAGTTAGACATTAGGTTCACACGTCTCGGTTAGGTTCGGTGGACGTGCGTTACGTTAAGGGCACTTGGGTTAGGTTAAGCATTCAAAACACACGTCAGCCGTCAGAGGTTAGGTTAGGTTACGTTACATTACATTAAGGTTAGGTTAGGGGCACTTGGGTTAGGTTAAGGGTCGGTGTTAGGTTAAGCGTCAAACTTAGGTTAAGCATTCAAACACACGTCGGGCGTCCGAGGTTAGGTTAGGTTAGGTTAGGTTAGGTTAAGGCCACTTGGTTTAGGTTAAGCCTCAAACTTAGGTTAAGCATTCAAACACACGTCGGGCGTCAGGTGGCCGCAGCAGCCGCACCTACCTACCTACCTACCTACCTACCCACCCAACCACCCACCCACCTCACGGCCGGACAGCTTGGCTTACTTGGCGCTGAGGCTGACCTCACCGCACCGCACCGCACCGCACCTCACCTCACCTCACGCTACGCAACGCTACAGGTTCGGTTCGCTCAGCTTAGGCTTAGAGCTTAAGCGCCGAGGTCGGATTACGTTGGTTCACCTACGGGCGCCACACTTTGGGTGTAAAGGTCGCGTCGGGTCGTCGGCACGCCGCAAAAACAAAAGCGAAGCCACAGACAACGCCGACAAACGGGCAGCACGACCACGACCAGATACCGAGACACACGGACCACCCACCGGCCAAAGGGCACCAAACTACAAACCAGAGCACCACGTGTCGACCAGAGCAACCCGCCGCTCACGCGACGTGGCTGGCACCGAAGGGCCGCCGCAACTGCGCTTTCCGCGCCGGGCCGGATGCACGTGCGGCAACACCACCACCGCACACAGCCGCTGTTCAACATCAACCAACAAACACGCCGCGGTCGCAGCCTCAACGCCAGCACACACGTTTGCACCACCATTCACACGCACCGCACAAACAGCTGTCGCCGACACAGCCGACAACACAAACACACCGCAACGACGCCGCCGCCTCTACTTGTGCCGGCCACCCACCCCACCGACGGCGCACCTGTCGCCAGCCGGCAGTCGGCAGTCGACACGGGAAACGCACACCGCCACTTCGCTCGCGCGCACGCCACCAACCAGTCGTCGTCTCCAAAAACAACAAACAAACAAACAAACATAGGGCAGGCAACAAATCGCCTCGCACGAACCGTCCACAAAACTATCAAAGCACAGCCTCTGGCTAACGGCCACGACGCAGCGGCACGCTGCTCCTTTCCCCGCCCCACTCGATTCACGAAGGCACGCGACACCGCCAACGACGGCCTCGCTTGCCGCAACCGACACCTTTCCGCCACTACGCACAGCCGCACCCGACGCCCGTGGCAACGACACAACTACTGCACTATCCACCGCCGCCTCCCCCTTCCCGTACACACAGCCAGCCAGCCAAAACCACTCCAACGACCCAAACATGCACGTGCAACGGCACACCCCAACCAGTCAACGTCGACAACCACACGCACGGCTCGAAACCGGCGTCCTTCCACGTTGCCATCAAGCTACACACAAGACACAAGGAACCAACAACAGCAAGCCCGCCCGCCCGCCCCACTCTCACGCCGCAAAAAAAAGCACACCGAAAACCGCCAAACGCACATTCCCATCGCACTGACACCGACCGGCTCGCTACCACCACACCTCTCGGCAGCCGTTTCGCAAACATGACACGGCGCGACATGACATCACGACCAACTCTCCTTTCCCGACGCCTTCGGCCGGAGCACAACGCCGCCAATTCGCCACACAGTCACACAGTCGACAAGCGCCCGCCCTCCCTGCACGACGCCGCGCAGCAAAGGCGCCCGCAAACACATACCTCTCCTCTCTCTCGGCCGGCCGACGCGCCAACCGCCACACCGCCAGCCACTCGCAATTGTGCACTGCCGCCAGCCACACGTCCAACACGCCGCGCCGCCTCCGGCCACCCGCCAGGGGGCGCTCACGTCCGCGACAACAGCGCGGCCCGCCGGGCCAAACCGAACCGAGCCGCCCGCCGCTGCTCTGCACATCGTCCTGCGCGCATCAACAAAACGAGGCAAGCGAGCACACCCCGTCACAACGCCACATCACGCAAATGCCGTGCCGACCTCTTGTGTCTACCGCCTAAATTGCACTCACCAGCCGCCCCTTCTTCTTCCTCCCTATCTATCTGTGCGTCTGTGTCGGTCCGCGCGTGACGCCTCTCAACATCCGCCGTCGCCGTCCCCGTTTCCGCCCCAATGCCATCGTCGCGCCGCCTCCTCCTCCGCCCCTGTCCGGCCCGCACCACACCACACACCGCTGCTTGTCCCGGCCGTTGCCACCAAAGGCGCCTACCGCAAACGCGCCACGCCGCAGCCCCCGTGCGTGCATCTCCGTGCCGACGCTGCCTCTCTGCCCTCCCGCACGCACTCGACCGACCGACCGACATGCACTGCGTCGACGGCCTCGACAACACAGTCTCTGGGCTCCGCACTGCGTGTTCCGGTACGCGCGCTGAAACACGTATGTACTCATTACCAGCGATGGCGAGGCACGACACAATCTCTGACCAGAGAGTTTCTTATCGTCGCTAGTCTGCGCCACACGACACTAGTAGCACGTAGCGCGTCGGCAGGAACAGTTGTCATCTATATGTGGCGGGTCGGGAGAGGTAGTAGTCAGTCGACAGTATTGGCGAGTGGACGATTGTACTGAGCGGGCGGCGGCGTGCTCTTCTCGCGACTCTGGTCTCCCTTCGGGACGATGCATATTGTTATTAAAGGTAAGGTAATGAAGCTGCATTGCGCAAATCTAATAATGTATGTCAATTGTAACTATTTTCTTCACAACAAAATGCCCCAATAATACTTTGTTTCCAAACTAACTTTTTTTAACGTACAACCATTCATTTCCATTTAAAGAATATTTCCTACGCATTTCCTCCAACAATCAACATTAAATGTGAGCCGGCATTCATTGCACGAAGCTGTGTACAGGTATCTACAGTTAAGAGCACATATAGATGCAGTTTGTTTTCTCTTTTGTCTTTTTGTTTTTTTTTTTTATTGACGTAACGATCTTTTGCTCTTTTTCTTCTAATTTGTACATAGGCTGTTTGTTTACATTTTTTATATTGGTAACGCCACGTAGCGCTCTGCGTGAAAATCACTGCCTGTGCTGTGTGCAGTCTGTGGCTAGTTTGCATTGTTGTCATGAACTGCTATAGCTGGATGTGAACAGCGCGTAGCGTTGCGCAGTTAGGGGTGAGCCGCCAGCACTGGTGCATGTGAGCAGAGAGATGGCGGACTTTTCAAATTACATATATTATGACTGGTGATGATATTAAGGGTAAATGCATTGTTTGTTGTTCTCTATTAAACATCTTTACTTTGCTAACTATCCCTATCAGTAGTTAGTGCCCTCCGTAGTTTGAATCTCTTATTTAGCTGGCAGCAGTGGTGCTCGCTGTATTGCAGTAGTTCGACTAATGAAGATTTTTGTGAGGTAAGTGATTTCCGAAAGGTGTACTTTAATGTTACTCAGGGCCATTCTTTTGCAGGGATCTTTGATAGTCAGATTGCGTTGCGCTCAAAATATTGTGTGTCAGTTTAAGCACAGTTTTCTATACATTGTTGTTCAAAGGGGGACGTTTCAGAATACAGGGCCGAAAGGTCAGCCAGCGCTGCCCTTACAACCTTTATCGGGTTTTCAATTATGTCTGTTGAGATGTTCATGGTTCATTATTTCCATTCATCATATTACCGAGCGTTTCTCATCAATCTTCGTTCGTTCATTTTCTAGGGACGTTAACAACATTCCGGCACATTTTCATCATCATTCACTCACTCGCTTACTTACTTGCGACTATTTGTGCGGGGAGGTTACACTTGGGTCCATTTCCATTTACATTCAATGTTGATAGACCTTTCTTTTTTGTTGTTGTTGTTGTTTTGTTGCTGGCGGGTTACAAAAGGCCTCATTTTATGTTGGTTGCAGCAGCGTTTTTTTCCTCCTTCTTCTAGTGTTTTCCCCGCTCTCACCGCCGCCCCCGCCCCTCCCGCATCCGTCGGTCTCACCACGTTCACTGACAGCCGCGTCTGCGGCTACACCACAACGGCCCCCTCCCGGCAACCCATTCGTTTTCTCTTCTTTTGCACAAAAACAACGCCGCACGCGCCAGCCGAGCGCAGCGCAAGCCACCCACACCGCGCCCCTCCCGTCTTTATAGCCTCCGCGTGCGTCTTGTTTTCTTCGTTTGCCCCCTCCCATCTCCCGAATGCCATGCCAGCAGCGTTACGCGTGCCCATCCCCTGTCCACACACTACCGCGAAACGAACAGCCTTCCGGGCCACATGCAGGGCACGCCCACCGCCATTCCCGGACGCAATTCTCAAAACAACACACACACACACACACACACACACACACACAATGGCTTTGCACACGAACATAGACGGCACGGGCACTGTCGTACATTCTTCCTCAGAACCATCTCAACGAACGTTACATACACATCCGGGAAAGCAAAGCAAAGCAACGCAACGCACCGCACAATTCAGCCGTCAAAGGTAACGTTCACCACGGCAAGACACTTGCCGCCGCGCCGTTACACGCATTTCAGTGCGGCTACAATACACCTCCGACACGGGAACGTTCCGTTGCTCTACACTGCGTTTCTCCGTTTTGTTTCGTTCTTGTTTTTTTCCGTTTTTTCTCTCTTTTTTTTTTTTCCCTCCGTCCTTTCCTCCACCATTCTCTCCTCACGTTCTGCCCAGACATTCGACCGATCAGAGGTTCGTCCACCTTTCGCTAACCGTCCTCAGCGCGACGGTGTACCAACGGTATGACGGTGCGACGGGTGTTCCAGACGTCCGTTGCGTGATGCCGGTGTACCGCGCCGATCGACAGTGTCCCAGAGGCGACGGATCGGACCACACCACCGACACACACAAACACGTGTACGCACATTCGCCAAAGCGACCGTCGTCTTCTAGCGTCGCGCTTACTCTACTGTACTGCACTGGACCACGCGTGCATGCATCTTCAATGACGACGTCGGTGTGCGTGCGTCGTACGCACACAAGCAGACACAGTCAGTCAGACACGACTATCGAAATCAGAGTCGGAGGAAAGGTACATCATCGTGCGTGTCGCCCGTACAATGCAATACACATTGGTGTCTCAATGCGCGTTCATTTAAACGTCACTCACACGCCTCCACGCTGCATTTACAGACACACATTTCACCCTCGCCATACATGGCGTGCAAACCGACCCGCAAACGGCCGTCGTTACACAACAATCGCGTTTCGTTTCCATCCGTCACGTAACTAACCGGCACCTCCATCCAAAGGGCACATCACCGATCGCACTTCCCCCCCTCGCAGACAGGCAACACCAACTCGTTGTGCGCACGTGCCTCCATTCCACGTCACACCGTGGCCGTACCCCGCAACACGCGACGCGCCCCCCCCCCAACAATCAAATTCATCGCATCGGCCACCCCACCCCGTCGCGTCGCAACCAAAGCGGTAGCTATTGCCGCCGTCCACCCACTCACACACACAACAAAACAAAACAAACATAAACAACAACAATTCCGCCCTTCCCGCAAAGGCCATTTGGTGGCCCTGAAAAGGGCCGTTTTGCCGCTCTCGCAACGGAGGAGCCTTCTCTCCTTCCATTCCAGAGCCACCTCCTTACTTGGAGCTCGTGTACTTGGTCACCGCCTTCGTGCCCTCGCTCACGGCGTGCTTGGCCAGCTCGCCAGGCAGCAACAGCCGCACAGCGGTCTGGATCTCGCGGGACGTGATGGTCGAGCGCTTGTTGTAGTGCGCCAGGCGAGACGCCTCGGCCGCGATGCGCTCGAAAATGTCGTTCACGAAGCTGTTCATGATGCTCATCGCCTTCGACGAGATGCCCGTGTCAGGGTGCACCTGCTTCAGCACCTTGTAGATGTAGATGGCATAGCTCTCCTTCCTCTTGCGCTTCTTCTTCTTGTCGCCCTTCGAAATGTTCTTCTGCGCCTTGCCAGCCTTCTTGGCGGCCTTCCCGCTAGTCTTGGGCGGCATCGCAGACAAACAGGAACGTACGGCAGCAACACCAGCAGCAAGCGCTCCGCTCTAGTCAGCGTCTCCCCACACAGTGGCACCCAGCGGAGTCGCTCATGTCTGGGCATTTGCCCATGTAGTTTCAAAGGTCCTGTGGCTTTTGCCTTAATGCCTTCTGTCTCAACTTGGGTTTCCTGTTGCATGTCTTTGTTGAAATTTTAACATGTTTTGTAGAGTTTTATTGTTTTCTTTGTTTAGTGTTTTTGTGTGTCTAGTACCTGAAGTGTCTGGTTAGTGTATTCTTTGGATGTTTGTAGGTAACATGTAGTGGGTCAGCGCCCAAGCTAGTGATGGTATCGTGTGGTGAGTGTTCTGCTTTTGTGTAGAAAGATTGTGTTCGTTGTTGGATGACTGTGGTGATTGTGGGTGTGTTCGTGTCTATGTGTATGAGTGTGTTTGGTACGAACCAGGGAGCGTCTGTTATTATCCTAAGGGCCTTATTTTGTACTGTTTGTACTTTTCTCAGGTGAGTGTCTGCAGCCATGCCCCAGACCTCACAGCCATATAGAATTGCCGGAAGGACCACCATCTTCCAAATTTTTAGCTTGACTTTGGTGGTCAGTCCATTGCCCTTGAGCAATGGGTATAGCTGGTACAGCCTAGCCGAACCCCGATTACATGCGTCGGTTATGTGTGTATTCCATAACAACTTGTTGTCTATTTTTAAACCAAGGTACTTAACTGTGTCACGCCAGGGGAGGTCCCTTCCATCGATGGAGAGTTGACGGTTGGGTGGCCTCCTCCTGGTCGTGAACATAATTGAATTGCACTTGCTTGGATTTAATTTTATTTTCCAAAAGTTGCACCATTGGGTGATCTGGTCAAGGTGCCTTTGTATGTTCATGACGATGTAATTGGGGTTCGGGTGGCTGGCATATATGGCTGTGTCGTCTGCACCCAGCGCGCCCCGCCGCCGCACCTTTACCAGCTCGCCCCGTTGCGGCCGCCGACCAATGGGCCGCGAGCGCAACCGGCCGCCGCACCCGAGAGCATAAAGGACCCCCACCCCTGGCGGCGCCGCCACTCCGCTGCTCGACTCGCTGCGGCTCGCACCGTCGTTCGTCTCGTCTCGTTTTTTACACCACAGCGCATCGCCATGTCCGGACGCGGAAAGGGAGGCAAGGTCAAGGGCAAGTCAAAGTCCCGCTCAAGCAGGGCCGGGCTCCAGTTCCCGGTCGGCAGAATCCACCGCCTCCTGCGCAAGGGAAACTACGCCGAGCGCGTCGGCGCCGGGGCGCCCGTCTACCTCGCCGCCGTCATGGAGTACCTCGCGGCTGAGGTGCTCGAGCTGGCCGGAAACGCGGCCCGCGACAACAAGAAGACGCGCATCATCCCGCGCCACCTGCAGCTTGCCATCCGCAACGACGAGGAGCTCAACAAGCTCCTGTCGGGCGTCACCATCGCACAGGGTGGTGTCCTGCCCAACATCCAGGCCGTCCTGCTGCCAAAGAAGACCGAGAAGAAGGCCTAAACAGAGAGGCCAGGCAATCGGCACGCGGACCCGCCGCCCAGCAGCGCTGCGTGCTCCCCTGCACGCAACGCGCTTTGCCGGCCCGGCTCGGCTCACAACAATCGGCCCTTTTCAGGGCCACCACACAAACCTACGTCCAAAGCAAAATTTCAGTCGTCCTCGCCGCGCTTTGCTTTACTTCACTTCCACAGCCGCCGCCGGCAACAAGACCATACCAACTGCTACGATTGCAGGGGGAGATATTCTGCGAGGTACCTCGGTGTCACGCCTGACATCCAAGTGTCACATAGGGGGACTTGGCACAAACGCTCACGCCAGGATGCAGATCCTGTACCCCTGTTCCCTCGACCCCGCAACAGGGGTAGCGATACTGGAAATATGCGCGCCCTGTATGGGGCTATGCAGCCAGATCGACGATGCATCGCCTACAGAAGGGTCCAAAGCAGAGCGCTCTACGACGGGCCTTACACGTCCCCGCGGCAGACCTGCCTAGAACCACCCACAACACGATTCCGCGCCCTGGCAGAAGCGTTCTAACGCCACCGCGCGGAATTCACAAAATGACTATTACGTCTTGACCCTTGGGCAATATGAACACCACAGGGACAGATGTGCAAGACCCGAGTCGCTACTCCAGCAGTAGCACAAACAGAACACATAATCACTCTCAACAAACAGCAACGTCCGAAAAAGCACACTACCAAAGATAAGAACAACACACAGGAAAGAGGAGCAAATGTCCACAGGCGACAATAACCTCCACCAACTCCCCCTCTAACGGTAGAGGACTAAAAGAGAGAACAACAAGAAGAGCCGCCGCCATCTTGTCGTCCACAGCCCGTGTGGCCCAACACACACACACACACACACACACACATTTCTCTTGTTTTGTTTCGTTTGCCTCAAGCACCTCCACGCACGCACAGTCGCCTTCCAAACGACAACGACAGCAATAATCACCACTGTTAAACGAGCGTGTCGACACACCGCCCTCCACTCCCGCGCGCCACGTACAAACGAAACAGCTGATCCGGCCGCCTATGGGCACGCCTTGCCTCGGCAACTCCAACGCCGCCGCAAACACACAGCCGAAACCACGCAAATATTCACCGCCTCTCGCACAACAACAACAACAACAACAACAACAACAACAACACCACACAGCCCGGCGTCTCCATCGATCGATAAACAAAACAAACACACAACGCCCTCTCTCGCACGCACGCACACACACACACACACACACACACACACACACACAAGACCCGCTTCCTTTCCTTTCTCCCAGTCACGTCACGTCAGTCAAACGCAAACGAAATGAAGAATGAAAGAAAGAAGGCAGGCAGGCAGGCAGGCAGGCAACAACACAGACTCTTTCGCACTTTTCAATTTCCGAACAGTGTGGTGGCCCTGAAAAGGGCCGTTTTCGTCTCTCCCACGGCCGCGGGAAGGCCAACGCGGCACAGCACACCGGCTGCGACGCGCCTAACCGCCGAAACCGTACAGGGTGCGCCCCTGCCTCTTCAGGGCGTACACCACGTCCATGGCCGTCACAGTCTTGCGCTTGGCGTGCTCAGTGTACGTCACCGCGTCGCGGATCACGTTCTCCAGGAACACCTTCAGCACTCCGCGGGTCTCCTCGTAGATCAGACCAGAGATGCGCTTCACGCCGCCCCTGCGAGCCAGGCGGCGGATCGCGGGCTTCGTGATGCCCTGGATGTTGTCGCGCAACACCTTGCGGTGCCGCTTGGCGCCACCCTTGCCGAGCCCCTTTCCTCCCTTGCCGCGGCCAGTCATCTCTTCTAAATCCTCAAAAAAAGCTCAAGGCAAGCAAAACGTCTGCTGCAGCGGCTGGCTCCTCACCCGGCGCTAGCGAGTCGGCTACGGTCTGCGCCCGGCGCACGCGCCAGCCCCCCTATATAGACTCTGGCCCGCCCTCCCCCCACCACGCGCAACCGAGGGCATATAAGCGCACCACGGCCGCTGGCGTGCTGTGGGCGCCGCGGAGAGCAGATTGTCGTGTGTTGTTCTTACAACGCGTGCAAACTGTCGTGTTCCGCGCCTCGCAGCATGGGAAAGAAGGGTGCGCAGAGGAAACCTGCCGCTACGAAGGGTCCTTCGGTTGTGCAACTCACCGAGTCTGCCGACCATGCGAGGAACTCCCGTGAAGACGAGTCGCGGCCTGCTCCCCCTTTGTACGTCAAGTGCAAAGGCGCGTGGACAGCGCTGTTCGACACCATCACGAATTGCGCTCGGAACGAGGTGGTCTACGAGTCTGTCGATACAGACTCGCTGATCTGCGTTCGAGCTGCAAACGTGGCCGACCACAGGGCGATCAAGGTCGCAGTGGCCGACCACGTCGTCGACGCACCGCCGGCGCGTGATAAGGCACCTTCCGTCGGAAGGATGAAGACGACCAAGGCACTCCTCAGGGGGTTGCCTTGGTGCTGCGACGAGGCAGCGGTCCGGGAAGGGCTGCTGCGAGCCGGGTTTGGATGCGCAACCGCAAGGTTGCACAACCGGACCAACAGGAAGAGGGCGCCGCTCTATGCCGTGACCGTGCAAACGGTCGACGGCGGGAGCGACATCTTCGACTTGCGGAAGTTGCTGGGCTTCCCGGTGACGACAGAGGCTCTCCCGACCGCCATGGACCCTCTGCCCCAGTGCTTCAGGTGCCAGGGCGAGGGCCATGTAGCGAAGTATTGCCGCAACGCGGCGCGGTGCGTCAAGTGCTCAGGCGAGCACGACAGCCGCGCCTGCGACCGCGGCAGCAACGCTCTGCCGACTTGTGTCCGGTGTGGCGGTCCGCACGTCGCCAGCTGGCGCGGTTGTGCGGCTTTCTCAAGCCGCACCCAAACTGGGGGTGGCGCAGCGGCCGCGGCCGCACCGACGCAGCAGCAGAAGAGAAGACGACGTCGGAAACGGCGTAGGGCGCAGATCAGCCCGGCGCAGCTGAGGGACGGCGCAGTAGCAGATCCACCTGCCAGGGGCAGGGACGACCGCTCGGAAACGGGCAGCCAGGACGCAGCTCGCCCTCCCGTGAAGAAGTGTGACCTCGAACTCGGCGCCGCCGTGAAAGAGGCCACAGCAGCCCTCAAAGCCGTCATGGCGGCGGAGAGGGCTGCCTTCGCAGCCGCCGTGGCTGCAGAGAAGGATGAGGCCTTGAGGCAACTGCGTGCAGTCCTCGCCCAAGGCCTCAGCGCAGTCGTACCTGCGAACACTCCTGCGACCTCGCAGAAGGACGTTCGCGCGCCTATCCCAGCGGTTGTCCCAGCAGCACCGCAGGTGAGAGGCGCAAAGAAGACAACCGCCGCCCCAGCGGAACCGGTGGCGACGCCGACCGCTGCGGAAGCAGCCCTTCAAAGGGACCGAGAAGACAGAAAGGCAGCCGTCATCGCGGAAGCGCGAGCGAACGGCGTGCATCTCTCCGACGCTGAAGCGGCGCGGATCACTGGGCAAGCGGAGCAGCTCACTGCTGCATTGCAGAAGGGCTGCGCCGTGCAGTAGAGGACGCTGCACAGTAGCCGATCGCCGCCGCTCTGCACTAGCCTGATGAAGCTGCACCAAGTCACTGACGACAAGGCGCAGCAGAGGGCCTAACAGCAGCGCATGCGTTGCCGCGCCGAACTTCTATGTTACAGGGAGGAAGCCACTGCGGCCGGCCCAGGAGACTACAAGCGAGCCCAGCCGCAGCAACCGGACTGACCCAGCTAACGACACGCAGTACATAGGTAACGTTGCACGGTACCTCACGCTAACCACTCCTCACCTTGCATGCTCTGTCGCAGCTAGCAAACCGCTACTGCCCTTACTACCCGTCCTACTGTCGCAGAGGTTTTTTTCCCTTGGCGCTGGCCTTGGCACTTTTTTTCCTCTGCTCTTACAACCGCTACCCTTCGATCGTTTTCGACCACTATCTATCTCCGATGGACCATGTTAATGAGTAGTCTTACCCAGACGCATGGATAACATCACAGCCTGCATCCTGTGACGCCTGATTCAAATACTAACATGCTTACGGAGGTGACAGTAGAACTTTTGGTTTGGTCACCACGTTGGTGCGGGCGTGGAGGGGCCCCATCCTTCTTCGCTGGCGCGCGCCCGTCTCGTCAAGGCAGCACCCGACGCAGCACCTCGCCTCCACGCCGCTCCGCTAACCGCTACCGCTATGGCCCGCACAAAGCAAACGGCCCGCAAGTCCACCGGCGGAAAGGCGCCGCGCAAACAGCTCGCCACCAAGGCGGCGAGGAAGAGCGCGCCCGCCACCGGCGGCGTCAAGAAGCCCCACCGCTACAGGCCGGGCACCGTCGCCCTGCGAGAAATCAGGCGCTACCAGAAGAGCACAGAGCTGCTCATCCGCAAGCTGCCATTCCAGCGCCTAGTGCGCGAGATCGCCCAGGACTTCAAGACCGACCTGCGCTTCCAGAGCTCCGCGGTCATGGCCCTGCAGGAGGCCAGCGAGGCCTACCTCGTCGGCCTCTTCGAAGACACCAACCTGTGCGCAATCCACGCCAAGCGCGTCACCATCATGCCCAAGGACATCCAGCTCGCGCGCCGCATCCGCGGCGAGCGCGCCTAAACACCGCGCCAGCCGCTGGGCACCGCCCGCGCACGCAAACAAACAAAACGGCCCTTTTAAGGGCCACTAACATCACTCCGTCGCGAGCAAACTTTGTCGGTCGCCTCTCGCCCCACAACCACAGAACCAAAGACAAAACACCACTTCCACTTCCCGTCCGTCCGCCACAGCCGCTCTCCTCTGCCAGCTTGCTGGCGCGCGCAACAATCAACATCGTCCCTCCCCGGCGCGGCGCACAATACCCATCGGCCGACGCCGTCAACCACACGGCCGGCCGCCGCTTCGTTTCGAAAAGAGAAACAAACAAAAAGCCAGGCACGTCCAACGCCACCGACCCTTTCCCCACATCTCAACGTCCCCCGCCCCCGTTCCATCCAAGAACACACACACACAAGACAAGACACATCCGAGAAGACGGCAGGCAGCCAAACCAAAGTATTCAAACAACATGACACAAAACCAACCGTCGGCCGGCCGCGACCAAAAACGGCGACAATCAACCGCTACCGCCGCCCGCACCCGCCACCGACCCCCCGCAATCCAACCACCACGGCACGCAAACAGTATCCACACACGGGCATACAGAAACGCCAGACGACACAACCACACCGCAACACAAACACGACAATCAAAACCTTCCCGACGTGCTTTGATGGCCCTGAGAAGGGCCGTTTTGGGCCGCGCGTCTGTTGCGCGCCACTAGACGACGGGGACGGGGGGTGCGGACGACGGAGTCAACCGCCAACCCTTCCTTTCCCATTCCTCTCTACTTCTTCTTCTTGGGCGAAGCCTTCGCCTTAGACGGCGTCGTCGCCTTCTTCGGGCGCGGCGCCTTCGGCTTCTTCGTCGGAACCTTGGCGGCCTTCTTCGCCTTCGACGGCGACTTGGCCTTGGCCGGCTTGGCAGCAGCCGCCTTCTTCGCACCGGCGGGAGCGGCCGACGCCGCAGACGCCTTCTTGGCGGCGCCCGCCTTCCGACCAGTCGCCGCCTTCACGCCACCAGCCTTCTTTGCGCCGGCCGCACGGGCGCCCTTCTTCTCCTTGCTGGCCGGAGCGGCGCGCTTCTTCTTGGCACCGCCAGCACGAGCCTTGCCGCCCTCAGCCGCCCCGCCGCCGGCGCCGGCAAGCTTGAAAGAGCCGGACGCGCCCTTCCCCTTCGTCTGCACCAGCTCGCCCGCCACCACGGCCGACTTGAGGTACTTCTTGATAAACGGCGCCAGCTTCTCCGCGTCCAGCTTGTAGTGCGCGGCAATGTACTTCTTGATCGCCTGCAGCGACGATCCGCCGCGCTCCTTCAGACTCTTGATGGCGGCCGTCACCATCTCAGAGGTGCGCGGGTGCGCAGGCTTGGCGCGCGGCTTCTTCGCAGCCGACGCAGACTTTGCCTTCTTCGTAGTGCCGGTGGCGGCGGGTGCCGCAGCAGTCTCGTTCGTAGCCGCCTGATCTGCCATTTCGACGACGCGCGTTAACACACAACACAGCGAGCAGCGAGAGCGAGAGGAGACACGCAGCGAGCGGAGCGCACAGCAGAGGAATAGCCGCCTCGCGCCACAGGCCCAGCCAGTGTCGCGGGCGGGCGCGGACGGCCGAGAGAGCGGCCGCCACTCTGCGCGCCGCCGCGCCGCGCCTCCCGCGCTTGCTACCGCCCAACGTCCGACAGCCTGTGCGGAGCAGCCCCACACCTGCGCCACAACCACCCGCGCCTTTCAAACCACCGAGGATGGGGCTACACACAGCCACACCACAGTCGCCAACCAGTCGCCACGGCAGCGCCGCAAACCACGGCCAAACTGCAGCCACCGCGCGCTACAGCCTGGGTCGGCCCGCCGAGAATCGCCGCCCACGCCCAAATGCCGCCCCCACAGCCCCAGCCGGCGACCGGCCACAATGGCCAAACCTTCGGCAAAAGCCCCACACCGTCGCCGCGGCAGCCCGGCCTGCGCGGCCGGCGCCACAGCCACACAAGCGGAGGCGTGCGGCGATGACGGCCGTGCAAACGCACCTCCGCCGCCCCATCGCCCTCCCACCGTTTCCCGATCGGCCCGCAGCCGTCGGGCCACGTCCTCCTCCTCTCGCCCGCCAACATTCACAGCCCTTTCGTTCGTTTCCCAACAATTTCAATTGTGCCCGCCGCAAAAACGGGCGCCGCCTGCAAAGCAACATGCTCCGCCGGAGCGCCCCTCGCCGCTTACGAGCCAACCCCTCGCCCGAGGCAAACCGAAATCCGCAACTACAGACCAACCCAATCTGCCGTCAGCACACACGACAGCCAACATCACGCGTTACGAGTTAGACATTAGGTTCACACGTCTCGGTTAGGTTCGGTGGACGTGCGTTACGTTAAGGGCACTTGGGTTAGGTTAAGCATTCAAAACACACGTCAGCCGTCAGAGGTTAGGTTAGGTTACGTTACATTACATTAAGGTTAGGTTAGGGGCACTTGGGTTAGGTTAAGGGTCGGTGTTAGGTTAAGCGTCAAACTTAGGTTAAGCATTCAAACACACGTCGGGCGTCCGAGGTTAGGTTAGGTTAGGTTAGGTTAGGTTAAGGCCACTTGGTTTAGGTTAAGCCTCAAACTTAGGTTAAGCATTCAAACACACGTCGGGCGTCAGGTGGCCGCAGCAGCCGCACCTACCTACCTACCTACCTACCTACCCACCCAACCACCCACCCACCTCACGGCCGGACAGCTTGGCTTACTTGGCGCTGAGGCTGACCTCACCGCACCGCACCGCACCGCACCTCACCTCACCTCACGCTACGCAACGCTACAGGTTCGGTTCGCTCAGCTTAGGCTTAGAGCTTAAGCGCCGAGGTCGGATTACGTTGGTTCACCTACGGGCGCCACACTTTGGGTGTAAAGGTCGCGTCGGGTCGTCGGCACGCCGCAAAAACAAAAGCGAAGCCACAGACAACGCCGACAAACGGGCAGCACGACCACGACCAGATACCGAGACACACGGACCACCCACCGGCCAAAGGGCACCAAACTACAAACCAGAGCACCACGTGTCGACCAGAGCAACCCGCCGCTCACGCGACGTGGCTGGCACCGAAGGGCCGCCGCAACTGCGCTTTCCGCGCCGGGCCGGATGCACGTGCGGCAACACCACCACCGCACACAGCCGCTGTTCAACATCAACCAACAAACACGCCGCGGTCGCAGCCTCAACGCCAGCACACACGTTTGCACCACCATTCACACGCACCGCACAAACAGCTGTCGCCGACACAGCCGACAACACAAACACACCGCAACGACGCCGCCGCCTCTACTTGTGCCGGCCACCCACCCCACCGACGGCGCACCTGTCGCCAGCCGGCAGTCGGCAGTCGACACGGGAAACGCACACCGCCACTTCGCTCGCGCGCACGCCACCAACCAGTCGTCGTCTCCAAAAACAACAAACAAACAAACAAACATAGGGCAGGCAACAAATCGCCTCGCACGAACCGTCCACAAAACTATCAAAGCACAGCCTCTGGCTAACGGCCACGACGCAGCGGCACGCTGCTCCTTTCCCCGCCCCACTCGATTCACGAAGGCACGCGACACCGCCAACGACGGCCTCGCTTGCCGCAACCGACACCTTTCCGCCACTACGCACAGCCGCACCCGACGCCCGTGGCAACGACACAACTACTGCACTATCCACCGCCGCCTCCCCCTTCCCGTACACACAGCCAGCCAGCCAAAACCACTCCAACGACCCAAACATGCACGTGCAACGGCACACCCCAACCAGTCAACGTCGACAACCACACGCACGGCTCGAAACCGGCGTCCTTCCACGTTGCCATCAAGCTACACACAAGACACAAGGAACCAACAACAGCAAGCCCGCCCGCCCGCCCCACTCTCACGCCGCAAAAAAAAGCACACCGAAAACCGCCAAACGCACATTCCCATCGCACTGACACCGACCGGCTCGCTACCACCACACCTCTCGGCAGCCGTTTCGCAAACATGACACGGCGCGACATGACATCACGACCAACTCTCCTTTCCCGACGCCTTCGGCCGGAGCACAACGCCGCCAATTCGCCACACAGTCACACAGTCGACAAGCGCCCGCCCTCCCTGCACGACGCCGCGCAGCAAAGGCGCCCGCAAACACATACCTCTCCTCTCTCTCGGCCGGCCGACGCGCCAACCGCCACACCGCCAGCCACTCGCAATTGTGCACTGCCGCCAGCCACACGTCCAACACGCCGCGCCGCCTCCGGCCACCCGCCAGGGGGCGCTCACGTCCGCGACAACAGCGCGGCCCGCCGGGCCAAACCGAACCGAGCCGCCCGCCGCTGCTCTGCACATCGTCCTGCGCGCATCAACAAAACGAGGCAAGCGAGCACACCCCGTCACAACGCCACATCACGCAAATGCCGTGCCGACCTCTTGTGTCTACCGCCTAAATTGCACTCACCAGCCGCCCCTTCTTCTTCCTCCCTATCTATCTGTGCGTCTGTGTCGGTCCGCGCGTGACGCCTCTCAACATCCGCCGTCGCCGTCCCCGTTTCCGCCCCAATGCCATCGTCGCGCCGCCTCCTCCTCCGCCCCTGTCCGGCCCGCACCACACCACACACCGCTGCTTGTCCCGGCCGTTGCCACCAAAGGCGCCTACCGCAAACGCGCCACGCCGCAGCCCCCGTGCGTGCATCTCCGTGCCGACGCTGCCTCTCTGCCCTCCCGCACGCACTCGACCGACCGACCGACATGCACTGCGTCGACGGCCTCGACAACACAGTCTCTGGGCTCCGCACTGCGTGTTCCGGTACGCGCGCTGAAACACGTATGTACTCATTACCAGCGATGGCGAGGCACGACACAATCTCTGACCAGAGAGTTTCTTATCGTCGCTAGTCTGCGCCACACGACACTAGTAGCACGTAGCGCGTCGGCAGGAACAGTTGTCATCTATATGTGGCGGGTCGGGAGAGGTAGTAGTCAGTCGACAGTATTGGCGAGTGGACGATTGTACTGAGCGGGCGGCGGCGTGCTCTTCTCGCGACTCTGGTCTCCCTTCGGGACGATGCATATTGTTATTAAAGGTAAGGTAATGAAGCTGCATTGCGCAAATCTAATAATGTATGTCAATTGTAACTATTTTCTTCACAACAAAATGCCCCAATAATACTTTGTTTCCAAACTAACTTTTTTTAACGTACAACCATTCATTTCCATTTAAAGAATATTTCCTACGCATTTCCTCCAACAATCAACATTAAATGTGAGCCGGCATTCATTGCACGAAGCTGTGTACAGGTATCTACAGTTAAGAGCACATATAGATGCAGTTTGTTTTCTCTTTTGTCTTTTTGTTTTTTTTTTTTATTGACGTAACGATCTTTTGCTCTTTTTCTTCTAATTTGTACATAGGCTGTTTGTTTACATTTTTTATATTGGTAACGCCACGTAGCGCTCTGCGTGAAAATCACTGCCTGTGCTGTGTGCAGTCTGTGGCTAGTTTGCATTGTTGTCATGAACTGCTATAGCTGGATGTGAACAGCGCGTAGCGTTGCGCAGTTAGGGGTGAGCCGCCAGCACTGGTGCATGTGAGCAGAGAGATGGCGGACTTTTCAAATTACATATATTATGACTGGTGATGATATTAAGGGTAAATGCATTGTTTGTTGTTCTCTATTAAACATCTTTACTTTGCTAACTATCCCTATCAGTAGTTAGTGCCCTCCGTAGTTTGAATCTCTTATTTAGCTGGCAGCAGTGGTGCTCGCTGTATTGCAGTAGTTCGACTAATGAAGATTTTTGTGAGGTAAGTGATTTCCGAAAGGTGTACTTTAATGTTACTCAGGGCCATTCTTTTGCAGGGATCTTTGATAGTCAGATTGCGTTGCGCTCAAAATATTGTGTGTCAGTTTAAGCACAGTTTTCTATACATTGTTGTTCAAAGGGGGACGTTTCAGAATACAGGGCCGAAAGGTCAGCCAGCGCTGCCCTTACAACCTTTATCGGGTTTTCAATTATGTCTGTTGAGATGTTCATGGTTCATTATTTCCATTCATCATATTACCGAGCGTTTCTCATCAATCTTCGTTCGTTCATTTTCTAGGGACGTTAACAACATTCCGGCACATTTTCATCATCATTCACTCACTCGCTTACTTACTTGCGACTATTTGTGCGGGGAGGTTACACTTGGGTCCATTTCCATTTACATTCAATGTTGATAGACCTTTCTTTTTTGTTGTTGTTGTTGTTTTGTTGCTGGCGGGTTACAAAAGGCCTCATTTTATGTTGGTTGCAGCAGCGTTTTTTTCCTCCTTCTTCTAGTGTTTTCCCCGCTCTCACCGCCGCCCCCGCCCCTCCCGCATCCGTCGGTCTCACCACGTTCACTGACAGCCGCGTCTGCGGCTACACCACAACGGCCCCCTCCCGGCAACCCATTCGTTTTCTCTTCTTTTGCACAAAAACAACGCCGCACGCGCCAGCCGAGCGCAGCGCAAGCCACCCACACCGCGCCCCTCCCGTCTTTATAGCCTCCGCGTGCGTCTTGTTTTCTTCGTTTGCCCCCTCCCATCTCCCGAATGCCATGCCAGCAGCGTTACGCGTGCCCATCCCCTGTCCACACACTACCGCGAAACGAACAGCCTTCCGGGCCACATGCAGGGCACGCCCACCGCCATTCCCGGACGCAATTCTCAAAACAACACACACACACACACACACACACACACACACAATGGCTTTGCACACGAACATAGACGGCACGGGCACTGTCGTACATTCTTCCTCAGAACCATCTCAACGAACGTTACATACACATCCGGGAAAGCAAAGCAAAGCAACGCAACGCACCGCACAATTCAGCCGTCAAAGGTAACGTTCACCACGGCAAGACACTTGCCGCCGCGCCGTTACACGCATTTCAGTGCGGCTACAATACACCTCCGACACGGGAACGTTCCGTTGCTCTACACTGCGTTTCTCCGTTTTGTTTCGTTCTTGTTTTTTTCCGTTTTTTCTCTCTTTTTTTTTTTTCCCTCCGTCCTTTCCTCCACCATTCTCTCCTCACGTTCTGCCCAGACATTCGACCGATCAGAGGTTCGTCCACCTTTCGCTAACCGTCCTCAGCGCGACGGTGTACCAACGGTATGACGGTGCGACGGGTGTTCCAGACGTCCGTTGCGTGATGCCGGTGTACCGCGCCGATCGACAGTGTCCCAGAGGCGACGGATCGGACCACACCACCGACACACACAAACACGTGTACGCACATTCGCCAAAGCGACCGTCGTCTTCTAGCGTCGCGCTTACTCTACTGTACTGCACTGGACCACGCGTGCATGCATCTTCAATGACGACGTCGGTGTGCGTGCGTCGTACGCACACAAGCAGACACAGTCAGTCAGACACGACTATCGAAATCAGAGTCGGAGGAAAGGTACATCATCGTGCGTGTCGCCCGTACAATGCAATACACATTGGTGTCTCAATGCGCGTTCATTTAAACGTCACTCACACGCCTCCACGCTGCATTTACAGACACACATTTCACCCTCGCCATACATGGCGTGCAAACCGACCCGCAAACGGCCGTCGTTACACAACAATCGCGTTTCGTTTCCATCCGTCACGTAACTAACCGGCACCTCCATCCAAAGGGCACATCACCGATCGCACTTCCCCCCCTCGCAGACAGGCAACACCAACTCGTTGTGCGCACGTGCCTCCATTCCACGTCACACCGTGGCCGTACCCCGCAACACGCGACGCGCCCCCCCCCCCAACAATCAAATTCATCGCATCGGCCACCCCACCCCGTCGCGTCGCAACCAAAGCGGTAGCTATTGCCGCCGTCCACCCACTCACACACACAACAAAACAAAACAAACATAAACAACAACAATTCCGCCCTTCCCGCAAAGGCCATTTGGTGGCCCTGAAAAGGGCCGTTTTGCCGCTCTCGCAACGGAGGAGCCTTCTCTCCTTCCATTCCAGAGCCACCTCCTTACTTGGAGCTCGTGTACTTGGTCACCGCCTTCGTGCCCTCGCTCACGGCGTGCTTGGCCAGCTCGCCAGGCAGCAACAGCCGCACAGCGGTCTGGATCTCGCGGGACGTGATGGTCGAGCGCTTGTTGTAGTGCGCCAGGCGAGACGCCTCGGCCGCGATGCGCTCGAAAATGTCGTTCACGAAGCTGTTCATGATGCTCATCGCCTTCGACGAGATGCCCGTGTCAGGGTGCACCTGCTTCAGCACCTTGTAGATGTAGATGGCATAGCTCTCCTTCCTCTTGCGCTTCTTCTTCTTGTCGCCCTTCGAAATGTTCTTCTGCGCCTTGCCAGCCTTCTTGGCGGCCTTCCCGCTAGTCTTGGGCGGCATCGCAGACAAACAGGAACGTACGGCAGCAACACCAGCAGCAAGCGCTCCGCTCTAGTCAGCGTCTCCCCACACAGTGGCACCCAGCGCGCCCCGCCGCCGCACCTTTACCAGCTCGCCCCGTTGCGGCCGCCGACCAATGGGCCGCGAGCGCAACCGGCCGCCGCACCCGAGAGCATAAAGGCCCAGTCTGGGGATATGCGGCGGAATGGCACCTCCGCAAACTCCAGTCAGTGCAAAACCGTGCACTTAAAAGGGCATTACACCTTCCCTTCCGCTTCCCCACTGCTGACCTCCACGAAGCAGCGGGAATTCCAACGCTCCACGAGCGTTTCAAAGAACTGGCCGAAAGCTTTTATGAAAACTCGGCCAGATCAGACAACAGACTTATCAAAAACTTGGGACTGTACGACACATCACTGGACAGACACAGACGACCTAAAATCATGATTACAAATTAAAAACAGCCCAAAAGGCAGCACAGAAACACAAAACACACTGCACCATAAAATGACGTACCAAACAACATTGACCATTTACCCACACAACACAGAGGAGGAAATGTCCAGAAGGACAACACCCTCCAACACATACGCTCTCCTCGAAAGTGAGGAAGCTCAAATGCAGTAAGGCTGGCGGCGCCGCCACTCCGCTGCTCGACTCGCTGCGGCTCGCACCGTCGTTCGTCTCGTCTCGTTTTTTACACCACAGCGCATCGCCATGTCCGGACGCGGAAAGGGAGGCAAGGTCAAGGGCAAGTCAAAGTCCCGCTCAAGCAGGGCCGGGCTCCAGTTCCCGGTCGGCAGAATCCACCGCCTCCTGCGCAAGGGAAACTACGCCGAGCGCGTCGGCGCCGGGGCGCCCGTCTACCTCGCCGCCGTCATGGAGTACCTCGCGGCTGAGGTGCTCGAGCTGGCCGGAAACGCGGCCCGCGACAACAAGAAGACGCGCATCATCCCGCGCCACCTGCAGCTTGCCATCCGCAACGACGAGGAGCTCAACAAGCTCCTGTCGGGCGTCACCATCGCACAGGGTGGTGTCCTGCCCAACATCCAGGCCGTCCTGCTGCCAAAGAAGACCGAGAAGAAGGCCTAAACAGAGAGGCCAGGCAATCGGCACGCGGACCCGCCGCCCAGCAGCGCTGCGTGCTCCCCTGCACGCAACGCGCTTTGCCGGCCCGGCTCGGCTCACAACAATCGGCCCTTTTCAGGGCCACCACACAAACCTACGTCCAAAGCAAAATTTCAGTCGTCCTCGCCGCGCTTTGCTTTACTTCACTTCCACAGCCGCCGCCGGCAACAAGACCATACCAACTGCTACGATTGCAGGGGGAGATATTCTGCGAGGTACCTCGGTGTCACGCCTGACATCCAAGTGTCACATAGGGGGACTTGGCACAAACGCTCACGCCAGGATGCAGATCCTGTACCCCTGTTCCCTCGACCCCGCAACAGGGGTAGCGATACTGGAAATATGCGCGCCCTGTATGGGGCTATGCAGCCAGATCGACGATGCATCGCCTACAGAAGGGTCCAAAGCAGAGCGCTCTACGACGGGCCTTACACGTCCCCGCGGCAGACCTGCCTAGAACCACCCACAACACGATTCCGCGCCCTGGCAGAAGCGTTCTAACGCCACCGCGCGGAATTCACAAAATGACTATTACGTCTTGACCCTTGGGCAATATGAACACCACAGGGACAGATGTGCAAGACCCGAGTCGCTACTCCAGCAGTAGCACAAACAGAACACATAATCACTCTCAACAAACAGCAACGTCCGAAAAAGCACACTACCAAAGATAAGAACAACACACAGGAAAGAGGAGCAAATGTCCACAGGCGACAATAACCTCCACCAACTCCCCCTCTAACGGTAGAGGACTAAAAGAGAGAACAACAAGAAGAGCCGCCGCCATCTTGTCGTCCACAGCCCGTGTGGCCCAACACACACACACACACACACACACACATTTCTCTTGTTTTGTTTCGTTTGCCTCAAGCACCTCCACGCACGCACAGTCGCCTTCCAAACGACAACGACAGCAATAATCACCACTGTTAAACGAGCGTGTCGACACACCGCCCTCCACTCCCGCGCGCCACGTACAAACGAAACAGCTGATCCGGCCGCCTATGGGCACGCCTTGCCTCGGCAACTCCAACGCCGCCGCAAACACACAGCCGAAACCACGCAAATATTCACCGCCTCTCGCACAACAACAACAACAACAACAACAACAACAACAACACCACACAGCCCGGCGTCTCCATCGATCGATAAACAAAACAAACACACAACGCCCTCTCTCGCACGCACGCACACACACACACACACACACACACACACACACACAAGACCCGCTTCCTTTCCTTTCTCCCAGTCACGTCACGTCAGTCAAACGCAAACGAAATGAAGAATGAAAGAAAGAAGGCAGGCAGGCAGGCAGGCAGGCAACAACACAGACTCTTTCGCACTTTTCAATTTCCGAACAGTGTGGTGGCCCTGAAAAGGGCCGTTTTCGTCTCTCCCACGGCCGCGGGAAGGCCAACGCGGCACAGCACACCGGCTGCGACGCGCCTAACCGCCGAAACCGTACAGGGTGCGCCCCTGCCTCTTCAGGGCGTACACCACGTCCATGGCCGTCACAGTCTTGCGCTTGGCGTGCTCAGTGTACGTCACCGCGTCGCGGATCACGTTCTCCAGGAACACCTTCAGCACTCCGCGGGTCTCCTCGTAGATCAGACCAGAGATGCGCTTCACGCCGCCCCTGCGAGCCAGGCGGCGGATCGCGGGCTTCGTGATGCCCTGGATGTTGTCGCGCAACACCTTGCGGTGCCGCTTGGCGCCACCCTTGCCGAGCCCCTTTCCTCCCTTGCCGCGGCCAGTCATCTCTTCTAAATCCTCAAAAAAAGCTCAAGGCAAGCAAAACGTCTGCTGCAGCGGCTGGCTCCTCACCCGGCGCTAGCGAGTCGGCTACGGTCTGCGCCCGGCGCACGCGCCAGCCCCCCTATATAGACTCTGGCCCGCCCTCCCCCCACCACGCGCAACCGAGGGCATATAAGCGCACCACGGCCGCTGGCGCGCGCCCGTCTCGTCAAGGCAGCACCCGACGCAGCACCTCGCCTCCACGCCGCTCCGCTAACCGCTACCGCTATGGCCCGCACAAAGCAAACGGCCCGCAAGTCCACCGGCGGAAAGGCGCCGCGCAAACAGCTCGCCACCAAGGCGGCGAGGAAGAGCGCGCCCGCCACCGGCGGCGTCAAGAAGCCCCACCGCTACAGGCCGGGCACCGTCGCCCTGCGAGAAATCAGGCGCTACCAGAAGAGCACAGAGCTGCTCATCCGCAAGCTGCCATTCCAGCGCCTAGTGCGCGAGATCGCCCAGGACTTCAAGACCGACCTGCGCTTCCAGAGCTCCGCGGTCATGGCCCTGCAGGAGGCCAGCGAGGCCTACCTCGTCGGCCTCTTCGAAGACACCAACCTGTGCGCAATCCACGCCAAGCGCGTCACCATCATGCCCAAGGACATCCAGCTCGCGCGCCGCATCCGCGGCGAGCGCGCCTAAACACCGCGCCAGCCGCTGGGCACCGCCCGCGCACGCAAACAAACAAAACGGCCCTTTTAAGGGCCACTAACATCACTCCGTCGCGAGCAAACTTTGTCGGTCGCCTCTCGCCCCACAACCACAGAACCAAAGACAAAACACCACTTCCACTTCCCGTCCGTCCGCCACAGCCGCTCTCCTCTGCCAGCTTGCTGGCGCGCGCAACAATCAACATCGTCCCTCCCCGGCGCGGCGCACAATACCCATCGGCCGACGCCGTCAACCACACGGCCGGCCGCCGCTTCGTTTCGAAAAGAGAAACAAACAAAAAGCCAGGCACGTCCAACGCCACCGACCCTTTCCCCACATCTCAACGTCCCCCGCCCCCGTTCCATCCAAGAACACACACACACAAGACAAGACACATCCGAGAAGACGGCAGGCAGCCAAACCAAAGTATTCAAACAACATGACACAAAACCAACCGTCGGCCGGCCGCGACCAAAAACGGCGACAATCAACCGCTACCGCCGCCCGCACCCGCCACCGACCCCCCGCAATCCAACCACCACGGCACGCAAACAGTATCCACACACGGGCATACAGAAACGCCAGACGACACAACCACACCGCAACACAAACACGACAATCAAAACCTTCCCGACGTGCTTTGATGGCCCTGAGAAGGGCCGTTTTGGGCCGCGCGTCTGTTGCGCGCCACTAGACGACGGGGACGGGGGGTGCGGACGACGGAGTCAACCGCCAACCCTTCCTTTCCCATTCCTCTCTACTTCTTCTTCTTGGGCGAAGCCTTCGCCTTAGACGGCGTCGTCGCCTTCTTCGGGCGCGGCGCCTTCGGCTTCTTCGTCGGAACCTTGGCGGCCTTCTTCGCCTTCGACGGCGACTTGGCCTTGGCCGGCTTGGCAGCAGCCGCCTTCTTCGCACCGGCGGGAGCGGCCGACGCCGCAGACGCCTTCTTGGCGGCGCCCGCCTTCCGACCAGTCGCCGCCTTCACGCCACCAGCCTTCTTTGCGCCGGCCGCACGGGCGCCCTTCTTCTCCTTGCTGGCCGGAGCGGCGCGCTTCTTCTTGGCACCGCCAGCACGAGCCTTGCCGCCCTCAGCCGCCCCGCCGCCGGCGCCGGCAAGCTTGAAAGAGCCGGACGCGCCCTTCCCCTTCGTCTGCACCAGCTCGCCCGCCACCACGGCCGACTTGAGGTACTTCTTGATAAACGGCGCCAGCTTCTCCGCGTCCAGCTTGTAGTGCGCGGCAATGTACTTCTTGATCGCCTGCAGCGACGATCCGCCGCGCTCCTTCAGACTCTTGATGGCGGCCGTCACCATCTCAGAGGTGCGCGGGTGCGCAGGCTTGGCGCGCGGCTTCTTCGCAGCCGACGCAGACTTTGCCTTCTTCGTAGTGCCGGTGGCGGCGGGTGCCGCAGCAGTCTCGTTCGTAGCCGCCTGATCTGCCATTTCGACGACGCGCGTTAACACACAACACAGCGAGCAGCGAGAGCGAGAGGAGACACGCAGCGAGCGGAGCGCACAGCAGAGGAATAGCCGCCTCGCGCCACAGGCCCAGCCAGTGTCGCGGGCGGGCGCGGACGGCCGAGAGAGCGGCCGCCACTCTGCGCGCCGCCGCGCCGCGCCTCCCGCGCTTGCTACCGCCCAACGTCCGACAGCCTGTGCGGAGCAGCCCCACACCTGCGCCACAACCACCCGCGCCTTTCAAACCACCGAGGATGGGGCTACACACAGCCACACCACAGTCGCCAACCAGTCGCCACGGCAGCGCCGCAAACCACGGCCAAACTGCAGCCACCGCGCGCTACAGCCTGGGTCGGCCCGCCGAGAATCGCCGCCCACGCCCAAATGCCGCCCCCACAGCCCCAGCCGGCGACCGGCCACAATGGCCAAACCTTCGGCAAAAGCCCCACACCGTCGCCGCGGCAGCCCGGCCTGCGCGGCCGGCGCCACAGCCACACAAGCGGAGGCGTGCGGCGATGACGGCCGTGCAAACGCACCTCCGCCGCCCCATCGCCCTCCCACCGTTTCCCGATCGGCCCGCAGCCGTCGGGCCACGTCCTCCTCCTCTCGCCCGCCAACATTCACAGCCCTTTCGTTCGTTTCCCAACAATTTCAATTGTGCCCGCCGCAAAAACGGGCGCCGCCTGCAAAGCAACATGCTCCGCCGGAGCGCCCCTCGCCGCTTACGAGCCAACCCCTCGCCCGAGGCAAACCGAAATCCGCAACTACAGACCAACCCAATCTGCCGTCAGCACACACGACAGCCAACATCACGCGTTACGAGTTAGACATTAGGTTCACACGTCTCGGTTAGGTTCGGTGGACGTGCGTTACGTTAAGGGCACTTGGGTTAGGTTAAGCATTCAAAACACACGTCAGCCGTCAGAGGTTAGGTTAGGTTACGTTACATTACATTAAGGTTAGGTTAGGGGCACTTGGGTTAGGTTAAGGGTCGGTGTTAGGTTAAGCGTCAAACTTAGGTTAAGCATTCAAACACACGTCGGGCGTCCGAGGTTAGGTTAGGTTAGGTTAGGTTAGGTTAAGGCCACTTGGTTTAGGTTAAGCCTCAAACTTAGGTTAAGCATTCAAACACACGTCGGGCGTCAGGTGGCCGCAGCAGCCGCACCTACCTACCTACCTACCTACCTACCCACCCAACCACCCACCCACCTCACGGCCGGACAGCTTGGCTTACTTGGCGCTGAGGCTGACCTCACCGCACCGCACCGCACCGCACCTCACCTCACCTCACGCTACGCAACGCTACAGGTTCGGTTCGCTCAGCTTAGGCTTAGAGCTTAAGCGCCGAGGTCGGATTACGTTGGTTCACCTACGGGCGCCACACTTTGGGTGTAAAGGTCGCGTCGGGTCGTCGGCACGCCGCAAAAACAAAAGCGAAGCCACAGACAACGCCGACAAACGGGCAGCACGACCACGACCAGATACCGAGACACACGGACCACCCACCGGCCAAAGGGCACCAAACTACAAACCAGAGCACCACGTGTCGACCAGAGCAACCCGCCGCTCACGCGACGTGGCTGGCACCGAAGGGCCGCCGCAACTGCGCTTTCCGCGCCGGGCCGGATGCACGTGCGGCAACACCACCACCGCACACAGCCGCTGTTCAACATCAACCAACAAACACGCCGCGGTCGCAGCCTCAACGCCAGCACACACGTTTGCACCACCATTCACACGCACCGCACAAACAGCTGTCGCCGACACAGCCGACAACACAAACACACCGCAACGACGCCGCCGCCTCTACTTGTGCCGGCCACCCACCCCACCGACGGCGCACCTGTCGCCAGCCGGCAGTCGGCAGTCGACACGGGAAACGCACACCGCCACTTCGCTCGCGCGCACGCCACCAACCAGTCGTCGTCTCCAAAAACAACAAACAAACAAACAAACATAGGGCAGGCAACAAATCGCCTCGCACGAACCGTCCACAAAACTATCAAAGCACAGCCTCTGGCTAACGGCCACGACGCAGCGGCACGCTGCTCCTTTCCCCGCCCCACTCGATTCACGAAGGCACGCGACACCGCCAACGACGGCCTCGCTTGCCGCAACCGACACCTTTCCGCCACTACGCACAGCCGCACCCGACGCCCGTGGCAACGACACAACTACTGCACTATCCACCGCCGCCTCCCCCTTCCCGTACACACAGCCAGCCAGCCAAAACCACTCCAACGACCCAAACATGCACGTGCAACGGCACACCCCAACCAGTCAACGTCGACAACCACACGCACGGCTCGAAACCGGCGTCCTTCCACGTTGCCATCAAGCTACACACAAGACACAAGGAACCAACAACAGCAAGCCCGCCCGCCCGCCCCACTCTCACGCCGCAAAAAAAAGCACACCGAAAACCGCCAAACGCACATTCCCATCGCACTGACACCGACCGGCTCGCTACCACCACACCTCTCGGCAGCCGTTTCGCAAACATGACACGGCGCGACATGACATCACGACCAACTCTCCTTTCCCGACGCCTTCGGCCGGAGCACAACGCCGCCAATTCGCCACACAGTCACACAGTCGACAAGCGCCCGCCCTCCCTGCACGACGCCGCGCAGCAAAGGCGCCCGCAAACACATACCTCTCCTCTCTCTCGGCCGGCCGACGCGCCAACCGCCACACCGCCAGCCACTCGCAATTGTGCACTGCCGCCAGCCACACGTCCAACACGCCGCGCCGCCTCCGGCCACCCGCCAGGGGGCGCTCACGTCCGCGACAACAGCGCGGCCCGCCGGGCCAAACCGAACCGAGCCGCCCGCCGCTGCTCTGCACATCGTCCTGCGCGCATCAACAAAACGAGGCAAGCGAGCACACCCCGTCACAACGCCACATCACGCAAATGCCGTGCCGACCTCTTGTGTCTACCGCCTAAATTGCACTCACCAGCCGCCCCTTCTTCTTCCTCCCTATCTATCTGTGCGTCTGTGTCGGTCCGCGCGTGACGCCTCTCAACATCCGCCGTCGCCGTCCCCGTTTCCGCCCCAATGCCATCGTCGCGCCGCCTCCTCCTCCGCCCCTGTCCGGCCCGCACCACACCACACACCGCTGCTTGTCCCGGCCGTTGCCACCAAAGGCGCCTACCGCAAACGCGCCACGCCGCAGCCCCCGTGCGTGCATCTCCGTGCCGACGCTGCCTCTCTGCCCTCCCGCACGCACTCGACCGACCGACCGACATGCACTGCGTCGACGGCCTCGACAACACAGTCTCTGGGCTCCGCACTGCGTGTTCCGGTACGCGCGCTGAAACACGTATGTACTCATTACCAGCGATGGCGAGGCACGACACAATCTCTGACCAGAGAGTTTCTTATCGTCGCTAGTCTGCGCCACACGACACTAGTAGCACGTAGCGCGTCGGCAGGAACAGTTGTCATCTATATGTGGCGGGTCGGGAGAGGTAGTAGTCAGTCGACAGTATTGGCGAGTGGACGATTGTACTGAGCGGGCGGCGGCGTGCTCTTCTCGCGACTCTGGTCTCCCTTCGGGACGATGCATATTGTTATTAAAGGTAAGGTAATGAAGCTGCATTGCGCAAATCTAATAATGTATGTCAATTGTAACTATTTTCTTCACAACAAAATGCCCCAATAATACTTTGTTTCCAAACTAACTTTTTTTAACGTACAACCATTCATTTCCATTTAAAGAATATTTCCTACGCATTTCCTCCAACAATCAACATTAAATGTGAGCCGGCATTCATTGCACGAAGCTGTGTACAGGTATCTACAGTTAAGAGCACATATAGATGCAGTTTGTTTTCTCTTTTGTCTTTTTGTTTTTTTTTTTTATTGACGTAACGATCTTTTGCTCTTTTTCTTCTAATTTGTACATAGGCTGTTTGTTTACATTTTTTATATTGGTAACGCCACGTAGCGCTCTGCGTGAAAATCACTGCCTGTGCTGTGTGCAGTCTGTGGCTAGTTTGCATTGTTGTCATGAACTGCTATAGCTGGATGTGAACAGCGCGTAGCGTTGCGCAGTTAGGGGTGAGCCGCCAGCACTGGTGCATGTGAGCAGAGAGATGGCGGACTTTTCAAATTACATATATTATGACTGGTGATGATATTAAGGGTAAATGCATTGTTTGTTGTTCTCTATTAAACATCTTTACTTTGCTAACTATCCCTATCAGTAGTTAGTGCCCTCCGTAGTTTGAATCTCTTATTTAGCTGGCAGCAGTGGTGCTCGCTGTATTGCAGTAGTTCGACTAATGAAGATTTTTGTGAGGTAAGTGATTTCCGAAAGGTGTACTTTAATGTTACTCAGGGCCATTCTTTTGCAGGGATCTTTGATAGTCAGATTGCGTTGCGCTCAAAATATTGTGTGTCAGTTTAAGCACAGTTTTCTATACATTGTTGTTCAAAGGGGGACGTTTCAGAATACAGGGCCGAAAGGTCAGCCAGCGCTGCCCTTACAACCTTTATCGGGTTTTCAATTATGTCTGTTGAGATGTTCATGGTTCATTATTTCCATTCATCATATTACCGAGCGTTTCTCATCAATCTTCGTTCGTTCATTTTCTAGGGACGTTAACAACATTCCGGCACATTTTCATCATCATTCACTCACTCGCTTACTTACTTGCGACTATTTGTGCGGGGAGGTTACACTTGGGTCCATTTCCATTTACATTCAATGTTGATAGACCTTTCTTTTTTGTTGTTGTTGTTGTTTTGTTGCTGGCGGGTTACAAAAGGCCTCATTTTATGTTGGTTGCAGCAGCGTTTTTTTCCTCCTTCTTCTAGTGTTTTCCCCGCTCTCACCGCCGCCCCCGCCCCTCCCGCATCCGTCGGTCTCACCACGTTCACTGACAGCCGCGTCTGCGGCTACACCACAACGGCCCCCTCCCGGCAACCCATTCGTTTTCTCTTCTTTTGCACAAAAACAACGCCGCACGCGCCAGCCGAGCGCAGCGCAAGCCACCCACACCGCGCCCCTCCCGTCTTTATAGCCTCCGCGTGCGTCTTGTTTTCTTCGTTTGCCCCCTCCCATCTCCCGAATGCCATGCCAGCAGCGTTACGCGTGCCCATCCCCTGTCCACACACTACCGCGAAACGAACAGCCTTCCGGGCCACATGCAGGGCACGCCCACCGCCATTCCCGGACGCAATTCTCAAAACAACACACACACACACACACACACACACACACACAATGGCTTTGCACACGAACATAGACGGCACGGGCACTGTCGTACATTCTTCCTCAGAACCATCTCAACGAACGTTACATACACATCCGGGAAAGCAAAGCAAAGCAACGCAACGCACCGCACAATTCAGCCGTCAAAGGTAACGTTCACCACGGCAAGACACTTGCCGCCGCGCCGTTACACGCATTTCAGTGCGGCTACAATACACCTCCGACACGGGAACGTTCCGTTGCTCTACACTGCGTTTCTCCGTTTTGTTTCGTTCTTGTTTTTTTCCGTTTTTTCTCTCTTTTTTTTTTTTTCCCTCCGTCCTTTCCTCCACCATTCTCTCCTCACGTTCTGCCCAGACATTCGACCGATCAGAGGTTCGTCCACCTTTCGCTAACCGTCCTCAGCGCGACGGTGTACCAACGGTATGACGGTGCGACGGGTGTTCCAGACGTCCGTTGCGTGATGCCGGTGTACCGCGCCGATCGACAGTGTCCCAGAGGCGACGGATCGGACCACACCACCGACACACACAAACACGTGTACGCACATTCGCCAAAGCGACCGTCGTCTTCTAGCGTCGCGCTTACTCTACTGTACTGCACTGGACCACGCGTGCATGCATCTTCAATGACGACGTCGGTGTGCGTGCGTCGTACGCACACAAGCAGACACAGTCAGTCAGACACGACTATCGAAATCAGAGTCGGAGGAAAGGTACATCATCGTGCGTGTCGCCCGTACAATGCAATACACATTGGTGTCTCAATGCGCGTTCATTTAAACGTCACTCACACGCCTCCACGCTGCATTTACAGACACACATTTCACCCTCGCCATACATGGCGTGCAAACCGACCCGCAAACGGCCGTCGTTACACAACAATCGCGTTTCGTTTCCATCCGTCACGTAACTAACCGGCACCTCCATCCAAAGGGCACATCACCGATCGCACTTCCCCCCCTCGCAGACAGGCAACACCAACTCGTTGTGCGCACGTGCCTCCATTCCACGTCACACCGTGGCCGTACCCCGCAACACGCGACGCGCCCCCCCCCCAACAATCAAATTCATCGCATCGGCCACCCCACCCCGTCGCGTCGCAACCAAAGCGGTAGCTATTGCCGCCGTCCACCCACTCACACACACAACAAAACAAAACAAACATAAACAACAACAATTCCGCCCTTCCCGCAAAGGCCATTTGGTGGCCCTGAAAAGGGCCGTTTTGCCGCTCTCGCAACGGAGGAGCCTTCTCTCCTTCCATTCCAGAGCCACCTCCTTACTTGGAGCTCGTGTACTTGGTCACCGCCTTCGTGCCCTCGCTCACGGCGTGCTTGGCCAGCTCGCCAGGCAGCAACAGCCGCACAGCGGTCTGGATCTCGCGGGACGTGATGGTCGAGCGCTTGTTGTAGTGCGCCAGGCGAGACGCCTCGGCCGCGATGCGCTCGAAAATGTCGTTCACGAAGCTGTTCATGATGCTCATCGCCTTCGACGAGATGCCCGTGTCAGGGTGCACCTGCTTCAGCACCTTGTAGATGTAGATGGCATAGCTCTCCTTCCTCTTGCGCTTCTTCTTCTTGTCGCCCTTCGAAATGTTCTTCTGCGCCTTGCCAGCCTTCTTGGCGGCCTTCCCGCTAGTCTTGGGCGGCATCGCAGACAAACAGGAACGTACGGCAGCAACACCAGCAGCAAGCGCTCCGCTCTAGTCAGCGTCTCCCCACACAGTGGCACCCAGCGTTGAGGAGTGTCTGATGGGTCGTAGACCCCTGGTATTCCGAGGCCCGGGACTTGCTGTCTCTTCCCTCGTGTCGGATGTTTGGGGTTATGGATGGGGTTGATTTAACTCGTTTGAGGAATTCTGGATGTTGGTTGATTTGGGTATAGGATGTCTGAGGTCGGCGTCTTCTTGGCTTGCTATGCCATAACGCGCCGATGACGTTATGGCTCGAAGTGACATGACCCCCTAAGGAGGACAGCCAAGTCACATCCGGCGTCTTCAGCTATGGATCGGAGGGTTGTTGGCTGCTGTGAAGGAGCCTTCGTCTGGCTCCTCTTCGTCTGAGCTGCTTCGGAGACCTGAGCTGCTACTGGCTTGGTGGCTGCCTCAACCTTGCGGGAGGCGGCCAATTCGAGCAACTCGTCTAAGTCCTTGGAGATGCGCACCGCCTTTTTCTTCTTGGGTGGCGGCTGGGCGTGATCTGCCTCCGAAGTCGTCGTTTCCATTGCTTCTGTGGGCTCCCGCCCCGAGGGGGGGGGAGCAGGTGCGGGGGGGCGCAAGGCTTTGGTGGCAGAAGCCACTTCCGCCCGCAGCCGCTGGATTTCTCGATGAGCTGCGGCCAGCTCATCTCGTAGGGCGGTCCTCTCTGCCACGAATGCGGCTTTGAGGTCCGCTATGGCGTCTTCTGTGGCCGCACGAAGCTTGTTGTGCGGCACAGCGTCGTCATGGCGGCGTCTTTCGGGGGGCGGAGGGGCCCCCGGTTGCTGCTGGTCCGCTCCTGCCACGGGCGGTGGCCCGCGGTCGGAACGCTTTCTTCGTCTCTTCCTCTTCTTCTTGCCTCCGCGACCCCAGTTAGCGATGTAACTGCAGCCGCGGAAGCTCGCGACGTGCTTGCCTCCGCAGTTTGCGCACTTCGGCGCTACGTCGCGCGGCTTTGTGCAGTCGCGCGTGTCGTGCGGCTCCGCGCACTTCATGCACGCGACTTGGTTGCGCCGGCAGTATTTGGCCACGTGGCCAATCTGCTGGCACCGGTAGCACTGCACGTCTCGACGTGGTTTGCCGCCACCGAAACCGAGCACGTCACTAAAGACACGCTCCATTACGGCGGCAACAAGGCGGCGGCTCTGCCTCCCATCTCTTCTGGGCGGCATCTCGGCCACGGCAGCGACGGCAGCAACACCAGCAGCAAGCGCTCCGCTCTAGTCAGCGTCTCCCCACACAGTGGCACCCAGCGCGCCCCGCCGCCGCACCTTTACCAGCTCGCCCCGTTGCGGCCGCCGACCAATGGGCCGCGAGCGCAACCGGCCGCCGCACCCGAGAGCATAAAGGACCCCCACCCCTGGCGGCGCCGCCATACGCTGAGCAGCAGCCGGTGCGAACACACGCGTGTTAGGCTACGCTGGTTCCACCGACCGCGCTGACTGTGAAGCCTTAGGAACCTCGCTTGCGAGGAACACTGCGGGGGCATTTGGTGAATTCCAGTGCAGCCCCGAGTGAGAAGTGTCCCGGTTGTGTTCTTGTTAGGACACAAACGGGCCTTGTAGGGCCAGCGGGTTCTTCTAGAATCGTGCAAGGCGGCACCCTGAGCTTTTTAGCGTCAGCGGGAGCCGTTGGGCAAATTGTCGTTGTGTTTGGCGACTTGGAGCGGCGCCTTGGGAGTCGCTGCAGTTATTACTGCCGCGACGCGAGGCGCGTCTTCTTGTTGCCGTGTGCTGCTTTGCCGCCCGGCTCGGGCGCCCCAGCTGCCGCGGGGTATTTCCCTGCTCCCCCGAGAAGTAGGGCAATTACGTGTCAGGGCCTGGAAGACGACCAGATCCACCCGGAACTGCTCGCCGGCCAGTATACCCGCGCACGTCAGACGTTAGGGCTGAGTGTTGGCCGGAAACGTATAACGGTGACAACAAAGGCCGCACTCAGCAATCCCTTGGCAGCCCTTGACTTTGCCGCCCCCACCCTGCGCACGGAGATGGAGGACTCGGTGGAGATCCACGTGGCGAGAGAAGGGACTAGGTTCACGGTAGAAAGGAGGGACCGCAGGGGACTAGGCTCGATTCTCAACAGCCCTCTAATTCAGAATGTCCTCCCACACCTCGACCCTGAAGAGGAGAGGAAGCTGATGGAGAGGGTAATTAGAACAGAAAAACGTAGGGAACGGAGGAGGGAAGAACAACGGAGGGAACAGACGCGACAAGAAACAAAATACAGTAGGGAAATAGAGAGGAAAGCAGAAAGGAAAATTCTCCCAAAGACGACAGCAAAATTGCTCGTCAGGGAGAAAAGGAAACGCGCTAAGTCACCAAAGCGCAAAGCATGTGCGCCCGTGCTTCCTTCTCTAGCTTTCGAAACACAGACAAACACAGACAGGGCGGACACAGTTGCAGGGACGGCCACTCCAGGCCCGAGCAACATACACGTGAGGGAATCGACTGCGACAGACGCGCCTGCCGCAGACGCGTTAGTGACAGACGGGACCGCAAATGACGTACCAAAAGCGGGCACGACTGCGACAGACGCGCCTCCCGCAGACGCACCAGTGACAGACGAGACTGCAAATGACGGACCAAAAGCAGACACGTCCTCCCAAACACACAACACACATGACACACCGGCCCAAATACACAACACACAAAAAACCATACACGACACACCGGCCACGGACTCACCACAGAGCCCAAAGCAGGCACACACAGGCAGCAGCGCTGGAGCAGAGTGCTCGCCCGCCACAGCCGAGGAACCGGAAGATAACGGGACCTTCGAACTGGCGCGGCGAACGGCCAAGGCTACGCCACCACCAACCGCGGCCGGCACTGCATGCGCCACACAAAATAAATTCGCCGCGCTCGATGAAGACGCGCAAGCACAAGCACCACCACCACCGACACAACAAAACGCACACACCCCAAAACACGAAAAACTGCCACCCATAGTAGCCACATTCCCTGACACATACAAAAAGATGTACGATCTTATCACCGCCGCCATAGGCGACGAGCGCTTCCACGCAAAATCCGCCGGCGGAGATAAGATCAAAATCACTTTAAAAACACTAGAAGACTACACCACCATCAAGAACACACTAAAAACACACAAAATAGCACACTACACCTACCCAACAGGCGCACAGAAGACCTTGAAAGTCGTTCTGAGAGGCTTTCCCACACGCACCGATCCCGTCGATATCAAAGAAGCCATAACGGCGAAAGGATACGACGTAAGATCGGTACGCAAACAGGGCTCAAACAACCGAGACCCGCTCTACTGTGCCACACTAACTGACACCCCACAGCACCGGAAGCTGTTCCAGGAAACCCGACTAATGGGCCTTGGAATAACTACGGAACCACTGAAGCAGAGAGCAAGGGCACCTCAGTGCTTCAATTGCCAAATCATCGGGCATGTTAACTATCACTGCGACATGCCACCACGCTGCGTGAAGTGCGCTGGCAACCACGCGTCCAGGGAGTGCCGAATGACGCCCCAAGACAGGCCAAAATGCGCAAACTGCAGCGGCGCACACACAGCCAGTTACCAAGGCTGTCCAGCACACAAGAGGGCCAAGGCCCGACAAACAGGGCAGATCACAAACAACAGAAACACCAACCAAGCACTAACACGAAACAACACTAACAAACCAACCAGCACCACTCAAAAAACGCAAACAGAAGACACTAAAACAAAACCACGAAACAAAGAAAAAGAAGACAACACAAACACGCAAACTTCCAGCCCAAGTACACGAATACAGGACGACACACGCTCTTACGCAAGAGCAGTATCACCCACACAGACCCCCACAACAGAAAACACGAACCCAGCAGCAGCAACAACAACACAAACTAGCAACACACCCATACACCACTTCTCCCAAGCCCTGATGGAAGTCATCAAGCTCATGGACAAGCTGATGCAGACCATGACAAAGAAATTTGACCAGCTCTCCGCCGACATCTCATCGGCAGTTAGGCCCTCGCAGTCCACTGCGACAACAAGCGCTACATCACCGCAACATGGCTAGGCCAGCGATTCAGGGTTTCAAACTATGCACGTTTAACGCCATGAGCCTCTTCCCTCAGGGTCTAGAATTTAGACAATTCCTGGCGGAAGAAGAAATAGACATATGCATGGTGCAGGAGACCAACCTGAAACCGGGAATCAGAGTTTCTGCACCAAACTACCTCTGCTACAGACGAGACCGACCAACTGCAGGGGGCGGGGTAGCTATCTACATAAAAAGGGGGATTCCGCACCACCAGATTCACACACCAGAAATGACGCAGTTGGAAACAGTAGCACTAGAGGTACAGACATCCACAGGACCGGTAACTGTGGTGTCAGCATATCGACAACCCAAAAACCGCAGGTTAGTTGAAGACGACATCGTCAAATTAGGACAAATTGGAGGCAAGCTGATACTTGGAGGAGACCTAAACTCCAAGCACTCCGACTGGAATTCCAGGAGGACGAACCAAGCCGGCCGACAATTAAAAAGCATCGCGCGCATCCACCACATGCACGTATGGGCCCCCGAGGAGCCCACACACTTTCCCAGAAACGGAAACAACCCGGATGTAATTGACGTAGCAATCACCAAAGGTCTCGCAGGGTTTGTGACGGCGCATTCACTGAATAGAATGTCGTCCGATCACAACCCTGTCACATTCGAGATTGACATCGGCGGCTGGCTACCGCGCAACCAGCATTCAACCTCGTACAAACGCATCGACTGGGAAAGATTCAAAACACAAGTCATGGAAGAACTTACCAACACCCCGCTCCCGACAGAGGACACAGAACAAACGCTGAGTACCTTCACAGACGCGGTCCTGCAAGCAGCACAGGGCGCAACACCAGAATTACCTCCGCCCCCTCCCCACACACAGCGACTGCCACCCCAGCTGCTTGCCCAGATTAGGCACAAAAACAGGACCGCGAAGGAATGGAAACTTACGCGAAATCCGGACACCAGGAAGCTGCTTAATAGGCTACAGAGAGAACTCAAGGTGGCGCTCACTGAGCACAGAAACCAGCAATGGTCAAACCGCCTTACAGCTCTCAAAGTGCAGGATAACAGCCTCTGGCAAGCCACCAAGCAGTTCACTAAAAGACGCGCAAGAATGCCGCCTCTGCACGGCGAGAGAGGACTAGTGTTCAGCGCCCAAGATAAAGCCAACGCACTCGCCGACGTCTTTGAGAAACAGTTCACACCAGCAGAGGCGCAGGATCACGAACATGAAAGAATGGTCCGCAGACAACTAACCGCATTTCTGGCAGCGGATGACGACGTCGATGACGATCCACCTGCCTTCTCCACGGAGGAGGTAGCGAAAGCCATCAAAACGCTGCCCAACAAGAAAGCCCCAGGACACGATCTCCTCACCAATGAACTGCTTAAGCACCTGCCCCAGCTAGCGATAGAAAAATTGACAGAAACGTTCAACGAAATCACGCGATCACAAAAATTCCCTCAACAGTGGAAACACGCGGAAGTGGTCGCGATCGCTAAGCCTGGAAAAGATCCCATCTTTCCCCAGCACCATCGCCCCATAAGCCTACTCCCAACACTGAGTAAGCTGTACGAGCGCCTCATCCTAGTGCACATAGACAGGCACATAAGAAGAGAGAACATGCTCCCCAAATTCCAGTTCGGATTTCGCAACCAACACTCAGCACCCCAACAACTCATGCGAGTGGTCGAAGCCGCAACAGAAGCCTTTAACCGGAAAGGCTACTGTGGACTAGTGCTGCTAGACGTAGCCAAGGCTTTCGACAGTGTGTGGCACACTGGACTATTGTACAAATTGTACACGTTAGGATTCCCTGGCCATGTCGTTAAGCTCCTGAAGAGCTACCTAGCCAACCGCACATTTTGCGTCAAAGTGGACACTGCGAGGTCCTCTAAGCGCACCATCAAAGCTGGAGTTCCACAGGGATCGGTGTTAGGCCCAATACTGTACAACCTGTACACGGCCGACACACCGTCTGCCCCACAGACCCAGACAGCCCAATACGCCGACGACACGGCATTCTTCGCCGTTAGTACAAACAGGGGGATAGTGACGACAAGACTCCAAAACCTACTACACCAGACGGAAGCCTGGGCCAGGAAATGGCGGATTACAATAAATGGGGAGAAAACACAAGCGATAATGCTCACCCAAAGGAGAGGCAAACGCAACCCTGCCCACCGCCCACGACATAACAGACAACTACGACTACACAGACGCGACATCCCATGGAGGGACACGGCCAAATACCTGGGTGTCACCCTTGACAAAAGACTGACATGGCGCGCACATATCGACGACATCAGAAGGAAGGCCAGCGCCAGACTCAACGACATCTACCCCATACTAAATACCAAAAGCAGCTTGGCGGCAACTACAGGAGTGAGGCTGTACTGTACGCTTGTCCGCCCTATCATTGAATATGCCTGCCCAGTCTGGGGCTATGCAGCCAAAACACACCTGCAAAGGCTGCAGAGAGTCCAAAATCGGGCACTCAGACGGGCAATTCACGTCAGGACGCGCTTCCCCACTGCCGACACCCACGAGGCAACGGAAGTAAAGATGCTCAAAGATAGGTTCAGAGAACTCGCGGTAGCATTCTACCAAACCGCGAGCCGCTCTGAAAACCAACTAATAAACAACTTAGGCAACTACAACACTGACAACGTAAAATACAGGAGGCCAAAATGCATCCTAAATTAAAAACACAAAATAGCGGTTCACAAAAACTAGCATAAAAAGCAAGGACTAAAACAAAAAGTAAGGTGCATGTTACATGCAAAATTTAACGTACAGGCTTGGAGGAAATGTCAAAGGACAAAGAACCTCCACCACAAGACTACTCAACGTCCGAGTACGTCAAATATGCGAAAGGGGGGCGGCGCCGCCACTCCGCTGCTCGACTCGCTGCGGCTCGCACCGTCGTTCGTCTCGTCTCGTTTTTTACACCACAGCGCATCGCCATGTCCGGACGCGGAAAGGGAGGCAAGGTCAAGGGCAAGTCAAAGTCCCGCTCAAGCAGGGCCGGGCTCCAGTTCCCGGTCGGCAGAATCCACCGCCTCCTGCGCAAGGGAAACTACGCCGAGCGCGTCGGCGCCGGGGCGCCCGTCTACCTCGCCGCCGTCATGGAGTACCTCGCGGCTGAGGTGCTCGAGCTGGCCGGAAACGCGGCCCGCGACAACAAGAAGACGCGCATCATCCCGCGCCACCTGCAGCTTGCCATCCGCAACGACGAGGAGCTCAACAAGCTCCTGTCGGGCGTCACCATCGCACAGGGTGGTGTCCTGCCCAACATCCAGGCCGTCCTGCTGCCAAAGAAGACCGAGAAGAAGGCCTAAACAGAGAGGCCAGGCAATCGGCACGCGGACCCGCCGCCCAGCAGCGCTGCGTGCTCCCCTGCACGCAACGCGCTTTGCCGGCCCGGCTCGGCTCACAACAATCGGCCCTTTTCAGGGCCACCACACAAACCTACGTCCAAAGCAAAATTTCAGTCGTCCTCGCCGCGCTTTGCTTTACTTCACTTCCACAGCCGCCGCCGGCAACAAGACCATACCAACTGCTACGATTGCAGGGGGAGATATTCTGCGAGGTACCTCGGTGTCACGCCTGACATCCAAGTGTCACATAGGGGGACTTGGCACAAACGCTCACGCCAGGATGCAGATCCTGTACCCCTGTTCCCTCGACCCCGCAACAGGGGTAGCGATACTGGAAATATGCGCGCCCTGTATGGGGCTATGCAGCCAGATCGACGATGCATCGCCTACAGAAGGGTCCAAAGCAGAGCGCTCTACGACGGGCCTTACACGTCCCCGCGGCAGACCTGCCTAGAACCACCCACAACACGATTCCGCGCCCTGGCAGAAGCGTTCTAACGCCACCGCGCGGAATTCACAAAATGACTATTACGTCTTGACCCTTGGGCAATATGAACACCACAGGGACAGATGTGCAAGACCCGAGTCGCTACTCCAGCAGTAGCACAAACAGAACACATAATCACTCTCAACAAACAGCAACGTCCGAAAAAGCACACTACCAAAGATAAGAACAACACACAGGAAAGAGGAGCAAATGTCCACAGGCGACAATAACCTCCACCAACTCCCCCTCTAACGGTAGAGGACTAAAAGAGAGAACAACAAGAAGAGCCGCCGCCATCTTGTCGTCCACAGCCCGTGTGGCCCAACACACACACACACACACACACACACACATTTCTCTTGTTTTGTTTCGTTTGCCTCAAGCACCTCCACGCACGCACAGTCGCCTTCCAAACGACAACGACAGCAATAATCACCACTGTTAAACGAGCGTGTCGACACACCGCCCTCCACTCCCGCGCGCCACGTACAAACGAAACAGCTGATCCGGCCGCCTATGGGCACGCCTTGCCTCGGCAACTCCAACGCCGCCGCAAACACACAGCCGAAACCACGCAAATATTCACCGCCTCTCGCACAACAACAACAACAACAACAACAACAACAACAACACCACACAGCCCGGCGTCTCCATCGATCGATAAACAAAACAAACACACAACGCCCTCTCTCGCACGCACGCACACACACACACACACACACACACACACACACACAAGACCCGCTTCCTTTCCTTTCTCCCAGTCACGTCACGTCAGTCAAACGCAAACGAAATGAAGAATGAAAGAAAGAAGGCAGGCAGGCAGGCAGGCAGGCAACAACACAGACTCTTTCGCACTTTTCAATTTCCGAACAGTGTGGTGGCCCTGAAAAGGGCCGTTTTCGTCTCTCCCACGGCCGCGGGAAGGCCAACGCGGCACAGCACACCGGCTGCGACGCGCCTAACCGCCGAAACCGTACAGGGTGCGCCCCTGCCTCTTCAGGGCGTACACCACGTCCATGGCCGTCACAGTCTTGCGCTTGGCGTGCTCAGTGTACGTCACCGCGTCGCGGATCACGTTCTCCAGGAACACCTTCAGCACTCCGCGGGTCTCCTCGTAGATCAGACCAGAGATGCGCTTCACGCCGCCCCTGCGAGCCAGGCGGCGGATCGCGGGCTTCGTGATGCCCTGGATGTTGTCGCGCAACACCTTGCGGTGCCGCTTGGCGCCACCCTTGCCGAGCCCCTTTCCTCCCTTGCCGCGGCCAGTCATCTCTTCTAAATCCTCAAAAAAAGCTCAAGGCAAGCAAAACGTCTGCTGCAGCGGCTGGCTCCTCACCCGGCGCTAGCGAGTCGGCTACGGTCTGCGCCCGGCGCACGCGCCAGCCCCCCTATATAGACTCTGGCCCGCCCTCCCCCCACCACGCGCAACCGAGGGCATATAAGCGCACCACGGCCGCTGGCGCGCGCCCGTCTCGTCAAGGCAGCACCCGACGCAGCACCTCGCCTCCACGCCGCTCCGCTAACCGCTACCGCTATGGCCCGCACAAAGCAAACGGCCCGCAAGTCCACCGGCGGAAAGGCGCCGCGCAAACAGCTCGCCACCAAGGCGGCGAGGAAGAGCGCGCCCGCCACCGGCGGCGTCAAGAAGCCCCACCGCTACAGGCCGGGCACCGTCGCCCTGCGAGAAATCAGGCGCTACCAGAAGAGCACAGAGCTGCTCATCCGCAAGCTGCCATTCCAGCGCCTAGTGCGCGAGATCGCCCAGGACTTCAAGACCGACCTGCGCTTCCAGAGCTCCGCGGTCATGGCCCTGCAGGAGGCCAGCGAGGCCTACCTCGTCGGCCTCTTCGAAGACACCAACCTGTGCGCAATCCACGCCAAGCGCGTCACCATCATGCCCAAGGACATCCAGCTCGCGCGCCGCATCCGCGGCGAGCGCGCCTAAACACCGCGCCAGCCGCTGGGCACCGCCCGCGCACGCAAACAAACAAAACGGCCCTTTTAAGGGCCACTAACATCACTCCGTCGCGAGCAAACTTTGTCGGTCGCCTCTCGCCCCACAACCACAGAACCAAAGACAAAACACCACTTCCACTTCCCGTCCGTCCGCCACAGCCGCTCTCCTCTGCCAGCTTGCTGGCGCGCGCAACAATCAACATCGTCCCTCCCCGGCGCGGCGCACAATACCCATCGGCCGACGCCGTCAACCACACGGCCGGCCGCCGCTTCGTTTCGAAAAGAGAAACAGCCAGGCACGTCCAACGCCACCGACCCTTTCCCCACATCTCAACGTCCCCCGCCCCCGTTCCATCCAAGAACACACACACACACACAAGACAAGACACATCCGAGAAGACGGCAGGCAGGCAGGCAGGCAGGCAAACCAAAGTATTCAAACAACATGACACAAAACCAACCGTCGGCCGGCCGCGACCAAAAACGGCGACAATCAACCGCTACCGCCGCCCGCACCCGCCACCGACCCCCCGCAATCCAACCACCACGGCACGCAAACAGTATCCACACACGGGCATACAGAAACGCCAGACGACACAACCACACCGCAACACAAACACGACAATCAAAACCTTCCCGACGTGCTTTGATGGCCCTGAGAAGGGCCGTTTTGGGCCGCGCGTCTGTTGCGCGCCACTAGACGACGGGGACGGGGGGTGCGGACGACGGAGTCAACCGCCAACCCTTCCTTTCCCATTCCTCTCTTCTTCTCCTCTACTTCTTCTTCTTGGGCGAAGCCTTCGCCTTAGACGGCGTCGTCGCCTTCTTCGGGCGCGGCGCCTTCGGCTTCTTCGTCGGAACCTTGGCGGCCTTCTTCGCCTTCGACGGCGACTTGGCCTTGGCCGGCTTGGCAGCAGCCGCCTTCTTCGCACCGGCGGGAGCGGCCGACGCCGCAGACGCCTTCTTGGCGGCGCCCGCCTTCCGACCAGTCGCCGCCTTCACGCCACCAGCCTTCTTTGCGCCGGCCGCACGGGCGCCCTTCTTCTCCTTGCTGGCCGGAGCGGCGCGCTTCTTCTTGGCACCGCCAGCACGAGCCTTGCCGCCCTCAGCCGCCCCGCCGCCGGCGCCGGCAAGCTTGAAAGAGCCGGACGCGCCCTTCCCCTTCGTCTGCACCAGCTCGCCCGCCACCACGGCCGACTTGAGGTACTTCTTGATAAACGGCGCCAGCTTCTCCGCGTCCAGCTTGTAGTGCGCGGCAATGTACTTCTTGATCGCCTGCAGCGACGATCCGCCGCGCTCCTTCAGACTCTTGATGGCGGCCGTCACCATCTCAGAGGTGCGCGGGTGCGCAGGCTTGGCGCGCGGCTTCTTCGCAGCCGACGCAGACTTTGCCTTCTTCGTAGTGCCGGTGGCGGCGGGTGCCGCAGCAGTCTCGTTCGTAGCCGCCTGATCTGCCATTTCGACGACGCGCGTTAACACACAACACAGCGAGCAGCGAGAGCGAGAGGAGACACGCAGCGAGCGGAGCGCACAGCAGAGGAATAGCCGCCTCGCGCCACAGGCCCAGCCAGTGTCGCGGGCGGGCGCGGACGGCCGAGAGAGCGGCCGCCACTCTGCGCGCCGCCGCGCCGCGCCTCCCGCGCTTGCTACCGCCCAACGTCCGACAGCCTGTGCGGAGCAGCCCCACACCTGCGCCACAACCACCCGCGCCTTTCAAACCACCGAGGATGGGGCTACACACAGCCACACCACAGTCGCCAACCAGTCGCCACGGCAGCGCCGCAAACCACGGCCAAACTGCAGCCACCGCGCGCTACAGCCTGGGTCGGCCCGCCGAGAATCGCCGCCCACGCCCAAATGCCGCCCCCACAGCCCCAGCCGGCGACCGGCCACAATGGCCAAACCTTCGGCAAAAGCCCCACACCGTCGCCGCGGCAGCCCGGCCAGCGCGGCCGGCGCCACAGCCACACAAGCGGAGGCGTGCGGCGATGACGGCCGTGCAAACGCACCTCCGCCGCCCCATCGCCCTCCCACCGTTTCCCGATCGGCCCGCAGCCGTCGGGCCACGTCCTCCTCCTCTCGCCCGCCAACATTCACAGCCCTTTCGTTCGTTTCCCAACAATTTCAATTGTGCCCGCCGCAAAAAACGGGCGCCGCCTGCAAAGCAACATGCTCCGCCGGAGCGCCCCTCGCCGCTTACGAGCCAACCCCTCGCCCGAGGCAAACCGAAATCCGCAACTACAGACCAACCCAATCTGCCGTCAGCACACACGACAGCCAACATCACGCGTTACGAGTTAGACATTAGGTTCACACGTCTCGGTTACGTTCGGTGGACGTGCGTTAGGTTAAGGGCACTTGGGTTAGGTTAAGCATTCAAAACACACGTCAGGCGTCAGAGGTTGGGTTAGGTTACGTTACATTAAGGTTAGGTTAGGGGCACTTGGGTTAGGTTAAGGGTCGGTGTTAGGTTAAGCGTCAAACTTAGGTTAAGCATTCAAACACACGTCGGGCGTCCGAAGTTAGGTTAGGTTAGGTTAGGTTAAGGCCACTTGGGTTAGGTTAAGCCTCAAACTTAGGTTAAGCATTCAAACACACGTCGGGCGTCAGGTGGCCGCAGCAGCCGCACCTACCTACCTACCTACCTACCTACCTACCCACCCACCCACCTCACGGCCGGACAGCTTGGCTTACTTGGCGCTGAGGCTGACCTCACCGCACCTCACCTCACGCTACGCAACGCTACAGGTTCGGTTCGCTCAGCTTAGGCTTAGAGCTTAAGCGCCGAGGTCGGATTACGTTGGTTCACCTTCGGGCGCCACACTTTGGGTGTAAAGGTCGCGTCGGGTCGTCGGCACGCCGCAAAAACAAAAGCGAAGCCACAGACAACGCCGACAAACGGGCAGCACGACCACGACCAGATACCGAGACACACGGACCACCCACCGGCCAAAGGGCACCAAACAACAAACCAGAGCACCACGTGTCGACCAGAGCAACCCGCCGCTCACGCGACGTGGCTGGCACCGAAGAGCCGCCGCAACTGCGCTTTCCGCGCCGGGCCGGATGCACGTGCGGCAACACCACCACCGCACACAGCCGCTGTTCAACATCAACCAACAACACGCCGCGGTCGCAGCCTCAACGCCAGCACACACGTTTGCACCACCATTCACACGCACCGCACAAACAGCTGTCGCCGACACAGCCGACAACACAAACACACCGCAACGACGCCGCCGCCTCTACTTGTGCCGGCCACCCACCCCACCGACGGCGCACCTGTCGCCAGCCGGCAGCCGGCAGTCGGCAGTCGGCAGTCGACACGGGAAACGCACACCGCCACTTCGCTCGCGCGCACGCCACCATCCAGTCGTCGTCTCCGAAAACAACAAACAAACAAACAAACATAGGGCAGGCAACAAATCGCCTCGCACGAACCGTCCACAAAACTATCAAAGCACAGCCTCTGGCTAACGGCCACGACGCAGCGGCACGCTGCTCCTTTCCCCGCCCCACTCGATTCACGAAGGCACGCGACACCGCCAACGACGGCCTCGCTTCCCGCAACCGACACCTTTCCGCCACTACGCACAGCCGCACCCGACGCCCGTGGCAACGACACAACTACTGCACTATCCACCGCCGCCTCCCCCTTCCCGTCGTACACACACACAGCCAGCCAGCCAGCCAGCCAAAACCACACCAACGACCCAAACATGCACGTGCAACGGCACACCCCAACCAGTCAACGTCGACAACCACACGCACGGCTCGAAACCGGCGTCCTTCCACGTTGCCATCAAGCTACACACAAGACACAAGGAACCAACAACAGCAAGCCTGCCTGCCTGCCTGCCTGCCTGCCTGCCTGCCTGCCTGCCCGCCCGCCCGCCCGCCCCACTCTCACGCCGCAAAAAGCACACCGAAAACCGCCAAACGCACATTCCCATCGCACTGACACCGACCGGCTCGCTACCACCACACCTCTCGGCAGCCGTTTCGCAAACATGACACGGCGCGACATGACATCACGACCAACTCTCCTTTCCCGACGCCTTCGGCCGCAGCACAACGCCGCCAATTCGCCACACAGTCACACAGTCGACAAGCGCCCGCCCTCCCTGCACGACGCCGCGCAGCAAAGGCGCCCGCAAACACATACCTCTCCTCTCTCTCGGCCGGCCGACGCGCCAACCGCCACACCGCCAGCCACTCGCAATTGTGCACTGCCGCCAGCCACACGTCCAACACGCCGCGCCGCCTCCGGCCACCCGCCAGGGGGCGCTCACGTCCGCGACAACAGCGCGGCCCGCCGGGCCAAACCGAACCGAGCCGCCCGCCGCTGCTCTGCACATCTTCCTGCGCGCATCGACAAAACGAGGCAAGCGAGCACACCCCGTCACAACGCCACATCACGCAAATGCCGTGCCGACCTCTTGTGTCTACCGCCTAAATTGCACTCACCAGCCGCCCCCTCTTCTTCCTCCCTATCTATCTGTGCGTCTGTGTCGGTCCGCGCGTGACGCCTCTCAACATCCGCCGTCGCCGTCCCCGTTTCCGCCCCAATGCCATCGTCGCGCCGCCTCCTCCTCCTCCGCCCCTGTCCGGCCCGCACCACACCATACACCGCTGCTTGTCCCGGCCGTTGCCACCAAAGGCGCCTACCGCAAACGCGCCACGCCGCAGCCCCCCGTGCGTGCATCTCCGTGCCGACGCTGCCTCTCTGCCCCCCCGCACGCACTCGACCGACCGACCGACCGACATGCACTGCGTCGACGGCCTCGACAACACAGTCTCTGGGCTCCGCACTGCGTGTTCCGGTACGCGCGCTGAAACACGTATGTACTCATTACCAGCGATGGCGAGGCACGACACAATCTCTGACCAGAGAGTTTCTTATCGTCGCTAGTCTGCGCCACACGACACTAGTAGCACGTAGCGCGTCGGCAGGAACAGTTGTCATCTATATGTGGCGGGTCGGGAGAGGTAGCAGTCAGTCGACAGTATTGGCGAGTGGACGATTGTACTGAGCGGGCGGCGGCGTGCTCTTCTCGCGACTCTGGTCTCCGTTCGGGACGATGCATATTGTTATTAAAGGTAAGGTAATGAAGCTGCATTGCGCAAATCTAATAATGTATGTCAATTGTAACTATTTTCTTCACAACAAAATGCCCCAATAATACTTTGTTTCCAAACTAACTTTTTTAGCGTACAACCATTCATTTCCATTTAAAGAATATTTCCTACGCATTTCCTCCAACAATCAACATTAAATGTGAGCCGGCATTCATTGCACGAAGCTGTGTACAGGTATCTACAGTTAAGAGCACATATAGATGCAGTTTGTTTTCTCTTTTGTCTTTTTGTTTGTTTTTTTTTTTTTTTTTTTTTTATTGACGTAACGATCTTTTGCTCTTTTTCTTCTAATTTGTACATAGGCTGTTTGTTTAGATTTTTTATATTGGTAACGCCACGTAGCGCTCTGCGTGAAAATCACTGCCTGTGCTGTGTGCAGTCTGTGGCTAGTTTGCATTGTTGTCATGAACTGCTATAGCTGGATGTGAACAGCGCGTAGCGTTGCGCAGTTAGGGGTGAGCCGCCAGCACTGGTGCATGTGAGGAGAGAGATGGCGGACTTTTCAAATTACATATATATTATGACTGGTGATGATATTCAGGGTAAATACATTGTTTGTTGTTCTCTATTAAACATCTTTACTTTGCTAACTATCCCTATCAGTAGTTGGTGCCCTCCGTAGTTTGAATCTCTTATTTAGCTGGCAGCAGTGGTGCTCGCTGTATTGCAGTAGTTCGACTAATGAAGATTTTTGTGACGTAAGTGATTTCCGAAAGGTGTACTTTAATGTTACTCAGGGCCATTCTTTTGCAGGGATCTTTGATAGTCAGATTGCGTTGCGCTCAAAATATTGTGTGTCAGTTTAAGCACAGTTTTGTACACATTGTTGTTCAAAGGGGGACGTTTCAGAATACAGGGCCGAAAGGTCAGCCAGCGCTGCCCTTACAACCTTTATCGGGTTTTCAATTATGTCTGTTGAGATGTTCATGGTTCATTATTTCCATTCATCATATTACCGCGCGTTTCTCATCAATCTTCGTTCGTTCGTTCATTTTCTAGGGACGTTAACAACATTCCGGCACATTTTCATCATCATTCACTCACTCGCTTACTTACTTACGACTATTTGTGCGGGGAGGTTACACTTGGGTCCATTTCCATTTACATTCAATGTTGATAGACCTTTCTTTTTGTTGTTGTTTTGTTGCTGGCAGGTTACAAAAGGCCTCATTTTATTTATGTTGGTTGCAGCAGCGTTTTTCTCCTTCTTCTAGTGTTTTCCCCGCTCTCACCGCCGCCCCCGCCCCGCCCCTCCCGCATCCGTCGGTCTCACCACGTTCACTGACAGCCGCGTCTGCGGCTACACCACAACGGCCCCCTCCCGGCAACCCATTCGTTTTCTCTTCTTTTGCACAAAAACAACGCCGCACGCGCCAGCCGAGCGCAGCGCAAGCCACCCACACCGCGCCCCTCCCGTCTTTATAGCCTCCGCGTGCGTCTTGTTTTCTTCGTTTGCCCCCTCCCATCTCCCGAATGCCATGCCAGCAGCGTTACGCGTGCCCATCCCCTGTCCACACACTACCGCGAAACGAACAGCCTTCCGGGCCACATGCAGGGCACGCCCACCGCCATTCCCGGACGCAATTCTCAAAACTACACACACACACACACACAAAATGAACGCACCATCCCACTTCGCTTTTCTCTCTCTCTCTCTCTCTCTCTCTCGTCCCTTCCCTTTAACGAAAGACAAACAAACCCCGGTTAACACACTTTCTTGACACCTTCATGTAGGGAGGGAGGGAGGGAGGGAGGGAGGGTGCGTGCGTTATCTCATCTCGACCGCGACGGCAACCATCGACGATCCATTTCCCCCACTGGTAAAACATGTTCACTAACACCTACAGACATCATTCCGTACACACACACACAATGGCTCTGCACACGAACATAGACGGCACGGGCACTGTCGCACATTCTTCCTCAGAACCATCTCAACGAACGTTACATACACATCCGGGAAAGCAAAGCAACGCAACGCACAATTCAGCCGTCAAAGGTAACGTTCACCACGGCAAGACACTTGCCGCCGCGCCGTTACACGCATTTCAGTGCGGCTACAATACACCTCCGACACGGGAACGTTCCGTTGCTCTACACAGCGTTTCTCCGTTTTGTTTCGTTCTTGTTTTTTTCCGTTTTTTCGCTCTTTTTTTTTCCCTCCGTCCTTTCCTCCACCATTCTCTCCTCACGTTCTGCCCAGACATTCGACCGATCAGAGGTTCGTCCACCTTTCGGTAACCGTCCTCAGCGCGACGGTGTACCAACGGTATGACGGTGCGACGGGTGTTCAAGACGTCCGTCCGTTCGTTGCGTGATGCCGGTGTACCGCGCCGATCGACAGTGTCCCAGAGGCGACGGATCGGACCACACCACCGACACACACAAACACGTGTACGCACATTCGCCAAAGCGACCGTCGTCTTCTAGCGTCGCGCTTACTCTACTGTACTGCACTGGACCACGCGTGCATGCATCTTCAATGACGACGTCGGTGTGCGTGCGTCGTACGCACACAAGCAGACACAGTCAGTCAGACACGACTATCGAAATCAGAGTCGGAGGAAAGGTACATCATCGTGCGTGTCGCCCGTACAATGCAATACACATTGGTGTCTCAATGCGCGTTCATTTAAACGTCACTCACACGCCTCCACGCTGCATTTACAGACACATTTCACCCTCGCCATATATGGCGTGCAAACCGACCCGCAAACGGCCGTCGTTACACACTGACATTCCCAACAATCGCGTTTCGTTTCCACCCGTCACGTAACTAACCGGCACCTCCATCCAAAGGGCACATCACCGATCGCACTTCCCCCCCTCGCAGACAACGAGTTGTGCGCACGTGCCTCCATTCCACGTCACACCGTGGCCGTACCCCGCAACACGCGACGCGCCCCCAACAATCAAATTCATCGCATCGGCCACCCCACCCCGTCGCGTCGCGTCGCAACCAAAGCGGTAGCTATTGCCGCCGTCCACCCACTCACACACACAACAAAAACAAAACAAACATAAACAACAACAACAACAACAATTCCGCCCTTCCCGCAAAGGCCATTTGGTGGCCCTGAAAAGGGCCGTTTTGCCGCTCTCGCAACGGAGGATCTCCTTCCATTCCAGAGCCACCTCCTTACTTGGAGCTCGTGTACTTGGTCACCGCCTTCGTGCCCTCGCTCACGGCGTGCTTGGCCAGCTCGCCAGGCAGCAACAGCCGCACAGCGGTCTGGATCTCGCGGGACGTGATGGTCGAGCGCTTGTTGTAGTGCGCCAGGCGAGACGCCTCGGCCGCGATGCGCTCGAAAATGTCGTTCACGAAGCTGTTCATGATGCTCATCGCCTTCGACGAGATGCCCGTGTCAGGGTGCACCTGCTTCAGCACCTTGTAGATGTAGATGGCATAGCTCTCCTTCCTCTTGCGCTTCTTCTTCTTGTCGCCCTTCGAAATGTTCTTCTGCGCCTTGCCAGCCTTCTTGGCGGCCTTCCCGCTAGTCTTGGGCGGCATCGCAAACAAACAAGAACGTACGGCAGCAACACCAGCAGCAAGCGCTCCGCTCTAGTCAGCGTCTCCCCACACAGTGGCACCCAGCGCGCCCCGCCGCCGCACCTTTACCAGCTCGCCCCGTTGCGGCCGCCGACCAATGGGCCGCGAGCGCAACCGGCCGCCGCACCCGAGAGCATAAAGGACCCCCACCCCTGGCGGCGCCGCCACTCCGCTGCTCGACTCGCTGCGGCTCGCACCGTCGTTCGTCTCGTCTCGTTTTTACACCACAGCGCATCGCCATGTCCGGACGCGGAAAGGGAGGCAAGGTCAAGGGCAAGTCAAAGTCCCGCTCAAGCAGGGCCGGGCTCCAGTTCCCGGTCGGCAGAATCCACCGCCTCCTGCGCAAGGGAAACTACGCCGAGCGCGTCGGCGCCGGGGCGCCCGTCTACCTCGCCGCCGTCATGGAGTACCTCGCGGCTGAGGTGCTCGAGCTGGCCGGAAACGCGGCCCGCGACAACAAGAAGACGCGCATCATCCCGCGCCACCTGCAGCTTGCCATCCGCAACGACGAGGAGCTCAACAAGCTCCTGTCGGGCGTCACCATCGCACAGGGTGGTGTCCTGCCCAACATCCAGGCCGTCCTGCTGCCAAAGAAGACCGAGAAGAAGGCCTAAACAGAGAGGCCAGGCAATCGGCACGCGGACCCGCCGCCCAGCAGCGCTGCGTGCTCCCCTGCACGCAACGCGCTTTGCCGGCCCGGCTCGGCTCACAACAATCGGCCCTTTTCAGGGCCACCACACAAACCTACGTCCAAAGCAAAATTTCAGTCGTCCTCGCCGCGCTTTGCTTTACTTTACTTTAACTTCACTTCCACAGCCGCCGCCGGCAACAAGGACCATACCAACTGCTACGATTGCAGGGGGAGATATTCTGCGAGGTACCTCGGTGTCACGCCTGACATCCAAGTGTCACATAGGGGGACTTGGCACAAACGCTCACGCCAGGATGCAGATCCTGTACCCCTGTTCCCTCGACCCCGCAACAGGGGTAGCGATACTGGAAATATGCGCGCCCTGTATGGGGCTATGCAGCCAGATCGACGATGCATCGCCTACAGAAGGGTCCAAAGCAGAGCGCTCTACGACGGGCCTTACACGTCCCCGCGGCAGACCTGCCTAGAACCACCCACAACACGATTCCGCGCCCTGGCAGAAGCGTTCGACGCCACCGCGCCGAATTCAGAAAATGGCTATTACGTCTTGACCCTTGGGCAATATGAACACCACAGGGACAGATGTGCAAGACCCGAGTCGCTACTCCAGCAGTAGCACAAACAGAACACATAATCACTCTCAACAAACAGCAACGTCCGAAAAAGCACACTACCAAAGATAAGAACAACACACAGAAAAGAGGAGCAAATGTCCACAGGCGACAACTCCCCCTCTAACGGTAGAGGACTAAAAGAGAAAAGAACAAGAAGAGCCGCCGCCATCTTGTCGTCCACAGCCCGTGTGGCCCAACAAACACACACACACACACACACACACACACACACACACATTTCCCTTGTTTTGTTTCGTTTGCCTCAAGCACCTCCACGCACGCACAGTCGCCTTCCAAACGACAACGACAGCAATAATCACCACTGTTAAACGAGCGTGTCGACACACCGCCCTCCACTCCCGCGCGCCCCATACAAACGAAACAGCTGATCCGGCCGCCTATGGGCACGCCTTGCCTCGGCAACTCCAACGCCGCCGCAAACACACAGCCGAAACCACGCAAATATTCACCGCCTCTCGCACAACAACAACACCACACAGCCCGGCGTCTCCATCGATCGATAAACAAAACAAACACACAACGCCCTCTCTCGCACGCACGCACACACACACACACACACACACACACACACACACACAAGACCCGCTTCCTTTCCTTTCTCCCAGTCACGTCAGTCAAACGCAAACGAAATGAAGAATGAAAGAAAGAAGGCAGGCAGGCAGGCAGGCAACACACGCAGCAACAACACAGACTCTTTCGCACTTTTCAATTTCCGAACAGTGTGGTGGCCCTGAAAAGGGCCGTTTTCGTCTCTCCCACGGCCGCGGGAAGGCCAACGCGGCACAGCACACCGGCTGCGACGCGCCTAACCGCCGAAACCGTACAGGGTGCGCCCCTGCCTCTTCAGGGCGTACACCACGTCCATGGCCGTCACAGTCTTGCGCTTGGCGTGCTCAGTGTACGTCACCGCGTCGCGGATCACGTTCTCCAGGAACACCTTCAGCACTCCGCGGGTCTCCTCGTAGATCAGACCAGAGATGCGCTTCACGCCGCCCCTGCGAGCCAGGCGGCGGATCGCGGGCTTCGTGATGCCCTGGATGTTGTCGCGCAACACCTTGCGGTGCCGCTTGGCGCCACCCTTGCCGAGCCCCTTTCCTCCCTTGCCGCGGCCAGTCATCTCTTCTAAATCCTCAAAAAAAGCTCAAGGCAAGCAAAACGTCTGCTGCAGCGGCTGGCTCCTCACCCGGCGCTAGCGAGTCGGCTACGGTCTGCGCCCGGCGCTCGCTCGCTCGCTCGTTACCTAACGAACCTGCCCTGGTTCGTTGTAGATGCAGGCTAAGCACTTGGTGCTACTCCTGCTATTACTTTGGGTTTGAGTTGTTTTGGCCTAACATTTTGGTCTGTCCATGCTGGACGCTCCTGGCGTCCTTAGTGTGTTCCTGTGTGTTACTGACGTAACAGGTCAGGCCAGCGTGTAGTTGGCCTGTGATGTGTTTGTTGGCCCAGGTCCCTTATGAGCCGGTTATGCGAGGTTTCGGCCTTCGCATAGAACAGCCTGGCTGACTGTTGGAACCTATTTTTGAGTAGCGGAATGCCTGTTTGCTCGTGTAGTTGAGCTGTGGAGTACCGCCTAGGGAGGCGCAGAGCGAGCTTCAGCGCTCGATTCTGCACCCTCTGTAGAGCACCGATGTGTGCATCTGCTGCGTTTCCCCACACCACTGCCGCATACTCCAGCACTGGTCGTATGAGTACTAGGTAGAGCGTGATGCCATGGTGTGGGGGAAGGGTCGATGTGGGGTTTAACAGAGGGTACAGGACTCTTAGTCGTCCTATAGCTCTGTCCCGCACTTCCTGGACGTGTGGTTGCCATGTGAGCCTTTGGTCAAGAGTGACTCCGAGGTATTTTCCGGTCTTGCTCCATGGGATGGGGCCTCCCATGATGCTGACCGGTTGGAGATCGGGTGGCAGTGCTCTTCTCGTGAAGATCACTGCCTGGCTCTTTGCGGCATTGTACTTCAGCCGCCACTTTGTCGACCACGCGCCCAGGACGTCGCAGCCTAGCTGAAGTTGTCTCCTAGTCTCTGTTACATTCATGCTCCGCACGAACAGCGCGGTATCGTCGGCGTAAAGTGCCATCTTTACTCGCGCTGTCTGCGGGGCGTCGGCAGTGTAGGCCGTGTACAGTAGGGGGCCTAAGACAGATCCCTGCGGTACTCCTGCTCTGATTTGCCGTCGGGTTGATTTTCCGTCGTCTAACCTGACGTGGAAGGTCCTTGCGTCCAGGTATGATTTGATCAATACTCCGTGTGACGTCGGAACCCCGTGTACAAAGAGTTTGTACACGAGGCCGTCATGCCACACGGAGTCGAAAGCTCTGGTGACGTCTAGGAATACCGCCCCGACTGCGCCCGGCGCACGCGCCAGCCCCCCTATATAGACTCTGGCCCGCCCTCCCCCCACCACGCGCAACCGAGGGCATATAAGCGCACCACGGCCGCTGGCGCGCGCCCGTGTCGTCAAGGCAGCACCCGACGCAGCACCTCGCCTCCACGCCGCTTCCGCTAACCGCTACCGCCATGGCCCGCACAAAGCAAACGGCCCGCAAGTCCACCGGCGGAAAGGCGCCGCGCAAACAGCTCGCCACCAAGGCGGCGAGGAAGAGCGCGCCCGCCACCGGCGGCGTCAAGAAGCCCCACCGCTACAGGCCGGGCACCGTCGCCCTGCGAGAAATCAGGCGCTACCAGAAGAGCACAGAGCTGCTCATCCGCAAGCTGCCATTCCAGCGCCTAGTGCGCGAGATCGCCCAGGACTTCAAGACCGACCTGCGCTTCCAGAGCTCCGCGGTCATGGCCCTGCAGGAGGCCAGCGAGGCCTACCTCGTCGGCCTCTTCGAAGACACCAACCTGTGCGCAATCCACGCCAAGCGCGTCACCATCATGCCCAAGGACATCCAGCTCGCGCGCCGCATCCGCGGCGAGCGCGCCTAAACACCGCGCCAGCCGCTGGGCACCGCCCACGCACGCAAACAAACAAAACGGCCCTTTTAAGGGCCACTAACATCACTCCGTCGCGAGCAAACTTTGTCGGTCGCCTCTCGCCCCACAACCACAGAACCAAAGACAAAACACCACTTCCACTTCCCGTCCGTCCGCCACAGCCGCTCTCCTCTGCCAGCTTGCTGGCGCGCGCAACAATCAACATCATCCCTCCCCGGCGCGCCGCACAATACCCATCGGCCGACGCCGTCAACCACACGGCCGGCCGCCGCTTCGTTTCGAAAGGAGAAACAAACAAAAAGCCAGGCACGTCCAACGCCACCGACCCTTTCCCCACATCTCAACGTCCCCCGCCCCCGTTCCATCCAAGAACACACACACACACACAAGACAAGACACATCCGAGAAGACGGCAGGCAGGCAGGCAGGCAGGCAAACCAAAGTATTCAAACAACATGACACAAAACCAACCGTCGGCCGGCCGCGACCAAAAACGGCGACAATCAACCGCTACCGCCGCCCGCACCCGCCACCGACCCCCCGCAATCCAACCACCACGGCACGCAAACAGTATCCACACACGGGCATACAGAAACGCCAGACGACACAACCACACCGCAACACAAACACGACAATCAAAACCTTCCCGACGTGCTTTGATGGCCCTGAGAAGGGCCGTTTTGGGCCGCGCGTCTGTTGCGCGCCACTAGACGACGGGGACGGGGGGTGCGGACGACGGAGTCAACCGCCAACCCTTCCTTTCCCATTCCTCTCTTCTTCTCCTCTACTTCTTCTTCTTGGGCGAAGCCTTCGCCTTAGACGGCGTCGTCGCCTTCTTCGGGCGCGGCGCCTTCGGCTTCTTCGTCGGAACCTTGGCGGCCTTCTTCGCCTTCGACGGCGACTTGGCCTTGGCCGGCTTGGCAGCAGCCGCCTTCTTCGCACCGGCGGGAGCGGCCGACGCCGCAGACGCCTTCTTGGCGGCGCCCGCCTTCCGACCAGTCGCCGCCTTCACGCCACCAGCCTTCTTTGCGCCGGCCGCACGGGCGCCCTTCTTCTCCTTGCTGGCCGGAGCGGCGCGCTTCTTCTTGGCACCGCCAGCACGAGCCTTGCCGCCCTCAGCCGCCCCGCCGCCGGCGCCGGCAAGCTTGAAAGAGCCGGACGCGCCCTTCCCCTTCGTCTGCACCAGCTCGCCCGCCACCACGGCCGACTTGAGGTACTTCTTGATAAACGGCGCCAGCTTCTCCGCGTCCAGCTTGTAGTGCGCGGCAATGTACTTCTTGATCGCCTGCAGCGACGATCCGCCGCGCTCCTTCAGACTCTTGATGGCGGCCGTCACCATCTCAGAGGTGCGCGGGTGCGCAGGCTTGGCGCGCGGCTTCTTCGCAGCCGACGCAGACTTTGCCTTCTTCGTAGTGCCGGTGGCGGCGGGTGCCGCAGCAGTCTCGTTCGTAGCCGCCTGATCTGCCATTTCGACGACGCGCGTTAACACACAACACAGCGAGCAGCGAGAGCGAGAGGAGACACGCAGCGAGCGGAGCGCACAGCAGAGGAATAGCCGCCTCGCGCCACAGGCCCAGCCAGTGTCGCGGGCGGGCGCGGACGGCCGAGAGAGCGGCCGCCACTCTGCGCGCCGCCGCGCCGCGCCTCCCGCGCTTGCTACCGCCCAACGTCCGACAGCCTGTGCGGAGCAGCCCCACACCTGCGCCACAACCACCCGCGCCTTTCAAACCACCGAGGATGGGGCTACACACAGCCACACCACAGTCGCCAACCAGTCGCCACGGCAGCGCCGCAAACCACGGCCAAACTGCAGCCACCGCGCGCTACAGCCTGGGTCGGCCCGCCGAGAATCGCCGCCCACGCCCAAATGCCGCCCCCACAGCCCCAGCCGGCGACCGGCCACAATGGCCAAACCTTCGGCAAAAGCCCCACACCGTCGCCGCGGCAGCCCGGCCAGCGCGGCCGGCGCCACAGCCACACAAGCGGAGGCGTGCGGCGATGACGGCCGTGCAAACGCACCTCCGCCGCCCCATCGCCCTCCCACCGTTTCCCGATCGGCCCGCAGCCGTCGGGCCACGTCCTCCTCCTCTCGCCCGCCAACATTCACAGCCCTTTCGTTCGTTTCCCAACAATTTCAATTGTGCCCGCCGCAAAAAACGGGCGCCGCCTGCAAAGCAACATGCTCCGCCGGAGCGCCCCTCGCCGCTTACGAGCCAACCCCTCGCCCGAGGCAAACCGAAATCCGCAACTACAGACCAACCCAATCTGCCGTCAGCACACACGACAGCCAACATCACGCGTTACGAGTTAGACATTAGGTTCACACGTCTCGGTTACGTTCGGTGGACGTGCGTTAGGTTAAGGGCACTTGGGTTAGGTTAAGCATTCAAAACACACGTCAGGCGTCAGAGGTTGGGTTAGGTTACGTTACATTAAGGTTAGGTTAGGGGCACTTGGGTTAGGTTAAGGGTCGGTGTTAGGTTAAGCGTCAAACTTAGGTTAAGCATTCAAACACACGTCGGGCGTCCGAAGTTAGGTTAGGTTAGGTTAGGTTAAGGCCACTTGGGTTAGGTTAAGCCTCAAACTTAGGTTAAGCATTCAAACACACGTCGGGCGTCAGGTGGCCGCAGCAGCCGCACCTACCTACCTACCTACCTACCTACCTACCCACCCACCCACCTCACGGCCGGACAGCTTGGCTTACTTGGCGCTGAGGCTGACCTCACCGCACCTCACCTCACGCTACGCAACGCTACAGGTTCGGTTCGCTCAGCTTAGGCTTAGAGCTTAAGCGCCGAGGTCGGATTACGTTGGTTCACCTTCGGGCGCCACACTTTGGGTGTAAAGGTCGCGTCGGGTCGTCGGCACGCCGCAAAAACAAAAGCGAAGCCACAGACAACGCCGACAAACGGGCAGCACGACCACGACCAGATACCGAGACACACGGACCACCCACCGGCCAAAGGGCACCAAACAACAAACCAGAGCACCACGTGTCGACCAGAGCAACCCGCCGCTCACGCGACGTGGCTGGCACCGAAGAGCCGCCGCAACTGCGCTTTCCGCGCCGGGCCGGATGCACGTGCGGCAACACCACCACCGCACACAGCCGCTGTTCAACATCAACCAACAACACGCCGCGGTCGCAGCCTCAACGCCAGCACACACGTTTGCACCACCATTCACACGCACCGCACAAACAGCTGTCGCCGACACAGCCGACAACACAAACACACCGCAACGACGCCGCCGCCTCTACTTGTGCCGGCCACCCACCCCACCGACGGCGCACCTGTCGCCAGCCGGCAGCCGGCAGTCGGCAGTCGGCAGTCGACACGGGAAACGCACACCGCCACTTCGCTCGCGCGCACGCCACCATCCAGTCGTCGTCTCCGAAAACAACAAACAAACAAACAAACATAGGGCAGGCAACAAATCGCCTCGCACGAACCGTCCACAAAACTATCAAAGCACAGCCTCTGGCTAACGGCCACGACGCAGCGGCACGCTGCTCCTTTCCCCGCCCCACTCGATTCACGAAGGCACGCGACACCGCCAACGACGGCCTCGCTTCCCGCAACCGACACCTTTCCGCCACTACGCACAGCCGCACCCGACGCCCGTGGCAACGACACAACTACTGCACTATCCACCGCCGCCTCCCCCTTCCCGTCGTACACACACACAGCCAGCCAGCCAGCCAGCCAAAACCACACCAACGACCCAAACATGCACGTGCAACGGCACACCCCAACCAGTCAACGTCGACAACCACACGCACGGCTCGAAACCGGCGTCCTTCCACGTTGCCATCAAGCTACACACAAGACACAAGGAACCAACAACAGCAAGCCTGCCTGCCTGCCTGCCTGCCTGCCTGCCTGCCTGCCTGCCCGCCCGCCCGCCCGCCCCACTCTCACGCCGCAAAAAGCACACCGAAAACCGCCAAACGCACATTCCCATCGCACTGACACCGACCGGCTCGCTACCACCACACCTCTCGGCAGCCGTTTCGCAAACATGACACGGCGCGACATGACATCACGACCAACTCTCCTTTCCCGACGCCTTCGGCCGCAGCACAACGCCGCCAATTCGCCACACAGTCACACAGTCGACAAGCGCCCGCCCTCCCTGCACGACGCCGCGCAGCAAAGGCGCCCGCAAACACATACCTCTCCTCTCTCTCGGCCGGCCGACGCGCCAACCGCCACACCGCCAGCCACTCGCAATTGTGCACTGCCGCCAGCCACACGTCCAACACGCCGCGCCGCCTCCGGCCACCCGCCAGGGGGCGCTCACGTCCGCGACAACAGCGCGGCCCGCCGGGCCAAACCGAACCGAGCCGCCCGCCGCTGCTCTGCACATCTTCCTGCGCGCATCGACAAAACGAGGCAAGCGAGCACACCCCGTCACAACGCCACATCACGCAAATGCCGTGCCGACCTCTTGTGTCTACCGCCTAAATTGCACTCACCAGCCGCCCCCTCTTCTTCCTCCCTATCTATCTGTGCGTCTGTGTCGGTCCGCGCGTGACGCCTCTCAACATCCGCCGTCGCCGTCCCCGTTTCCGCCCCAATGCCATCGTCGCGCCGCCTCCTCCTCCTCCGCCCCTGTCCGGCCCGCACCACACCATACACCGCTGCTTGTCCCGGCCGTTGCCACCAAAGGCGCCTACCGCAAACGCGCCACGCCGCAGCCCCCCGTGCGTGCATCTCCGTGCCGACGCTGCCTCTCTGCCCCCCCGCACGCACTCGACCGACCGACCGACCGACATGCACTGCGTCGACGGCCTCGACAACACAGTCTCTGGGCTCCGCACTGCGTGTTCCGGTACGCGCGCTGAAACACGTATGTACTCATTACCAGCGATGGCGAGGCACGACACAATCTCTGACCAGAGAGTTTCTTATCGTCGCTAGTCTGCGCCACACGACACTAGTAGCACGTAGCGCGTCGGCAGGAACAGTTGTCATCTATATGTGGCGGGTCGGGAGAGGTAGCAGTCAGTCGACAGTATTGGCGAGTGGACGATTGTACTGAGCGGGCGGCGGCGTGCTCTTCTCGCGACTCTGGTCTCCGTTCGGGACGATGCATATTGTTATTAAAGGTAAGGTAATGAAGCTGCATTGCGCAAATCTAATAATGTATGTCAATTGTAACTATTTTCTTCACAACAAAATGCCCCAATAATACTTTGTTTCCAAACTAACTTTTTTAGCGTACAACCATTCATTTCCATTTAAAGAATATTTCCTACGCATTTCCTCCAACAATCAACATTAAATGTGAGCCGGCATTCATTGCACGAAGCTGTGTACAGGTATCTACAGTTAAGAGCACATATAGATGCAGTTTGTTTTCTCTTTTGTCTTTTTGTTTGTTTTTTTTTTTTTTTTTTTATTGACGTAACGATCTTTTGCTCTTTTTCTTCTAATTTGTACATAGGCTGTTTGTTTAGATTTTTTATATTGGTAACGCCACGTAGCGCTCTGCGTGAAAATCACTGCCTGTGCTGTGTGCAGTCTGTGGCTAGTTTGCATTGTTGTCATGAACTGCTATAGCTGGATGTGAACAGCGCGTAGCGTTGCGCAGTTAGGGGTGAGCCGCCAGCACTGGTGCATGTGAGGAGAGAGATGGCGGACTTTTCAAATTACATATATATTATGACTGGTGATGATATTCAGGGTAAATACATTGTTTGTTGTTCTCTATTAAACATCTTTACTTTGCTAACTATCCCTATCAGTAGTTGGTGCCCTCCGTAGTTTGAATCTCTTATTTAGCTGGCAGCAGTGGTGCTCGCTGTATTGCAGTAGTTCGACTAATGAAGATTTTTGTGACGTAAGTGATTTCCGAAAGGTGTACTTTAATGTTACTCAGGGCCATTCTTTTGCAGGGATCTTTGATAGTCAGATTGCGTTGCGCTCAAAATATTGTGTGTCAGTTTAAGCACAGTTTTGTACACATTGTTGTTCAAAGGGGGACGTTTCAGAATACAGGGCCGAAAGGTCAGCCAGCGCTGCCCTTACAACCTTTATCGGGTTTTCAATTATGTCTGTTGAGATGTTCATGGTTCATTATTTCCATTCATCATATTACCGCGCGTTTCTCATCAATCTTCGTTCGTTCGTTCATTTTCTAGGGACGTTAACAACATTCCGGCACATTTTCATCATCATTCACTCACTCGCTTACTTACTTACGACTATTTGTGCGGGGAGGTTACACTTGGGTCCATTTCCATTTACATTCAATGTTGATAGACCTTTCTTTTTGTTGTTGTTTTGTTGCTGGCAGGTTACAAAAGGCCTCATTTTATTTATGTTGGTTGCAGCAGCGTTTTTCTCCTTCTTCTAGTGTTTTCCCCGCTCTCACCGCCGCCCCCGCCCCGCCCCTCCCGCATCCGTCGGTCTCACCACGTTCACTGACAGCCGCGTCTGCGGCTACACCACAACGGCCCCCTCCCGGCAACCCATTCGTTTTCTCTTCTTTTGCACAAAAACAACGCCGCACGCGCCAGCCGAGCGCAGCGCAAGCCACCCACACCGCGCCCCTCCCGTCTTTATAGCCTCCGCGTGCGTCTTGTTTTCTTCGTTTGCCCCCTCCCATCTCCCGAATGCCATGCCAGCAGCGTTACGCGTGCCCATCCCCTGTCCACACACTACCGCGAAACGAACAGCCTTCCGGGCCACATGCAGGGCACGCCCACCGCCATTCCCGGACGCAATTCTCAAAACTACACACACACACACACACAAAATGAACGCACCATCCCACTTCGCTTTTCTCTCTCTCTCTCTCTCTCTCTCTCTCTCTCGTCCCTTCCCTTTAACGAAAGACAAACAAACCCCGGTTAACACACTTTCTTGACACCTTCATGTAGGGAGGGAGGGAGGGAGGGAGGGAGGGTGCGTGCGTTATCTCATCTCGACCGCGACGGCAACCATCGACGATCCATTTCCCCCACTGGTAAAACATGTTCACTAACACCTACAGACATCATTCCGTACACACACACACAATGGCTCTGCACACGAACATAGACGGCACGGGCACTGTCGCACATTCTTCCTCAGAACCATCTCAACGAACGTTACATACACATCCGGGAAAGCAAAGCAACGCAACGCACAATTCAGCCGTCAAAGGTAACGTTCACCACGGCAAGACACTTGCCGCCGCGCCGTTACACGCATTTCAGTGCGGCTACAATACACCTCCGACACGGGAACGTTCCGTTGCTCTACACAGCGTTTCTCCGTTTTGTTTCGTTCTTGTTTTTTTCCGTTTTTTCGCTCTTTTTTTTTCCCTCCGTCCTTTCCTCCACCATTCTCTCCTCACGTTCTGCCCAGACATTCGACCGATCAGAGGTTCGTCCACCTTTCGGTAACCGTCCTCAGCGCGACGGTGTACCAACGGTATGACGGTGCGACGGGTGTTCAAGACGTCCGTCCGTTCGTTGCGTGATGCCGGTGTACCGCGCCGATCGACAGTGTCCCAGAGGCGACGGATCGGACCACACCACCGACACACACAAACACGTGTACGCACATTCGCCAAAGCGACCGTCGTCTTCTAGCGTCGCGCTTACTCTACTGTACTGCACTGGACCACGCGTGCATGCATCTTCAATGACGACGTCGGTGTGCGTGCGTCGTACGCACACAAGCAGACACAGTCAGTCAGACACGACTATCGAAATCAGAGTCGGAGGAAAGGTACATCATCGTGCGTGTCGCCCGTACAATGCAATACACATTGGTGTCTCAATGCGCGTTCATTTAAACGTCACTCACACGCCTCCACGCTGCATTTACAGACACATTTCACCCTCGCCATATATGGCGTGCAAACCGACCCGCAAACGGCCGTCGTTACACACTGACATTCCCAACAATCGCGTTTCGTTTCCACCCGTCACGTAACTAACCGGCACCTCCATCCAAAGGGCACATCACCGATCGCACTTCCCCCCCTCGCAGACAACGAGTTGTGCGCACGTGCCTCCATTCCACGTCACACCGTGGCCGTACCCCGCAACACGCGACGCGCCCCCAACAATCAAATTCATCGCATCGGCCACCCCACCCCGTCGCGTCGCGTCGCAACCAAAGCGGTAGCTATTGCCGCCGTCCACCCACTCACACACACAACAAAAACAAAACAAACATAAACAACAACAACAACAACAATTCCGCCCTTCCCGCAAAGGCCATTTGGTGGCCCTGAAAAGGGCCGTTTTGCCGCTCTCGCAACGGAGGATCTCCTTCCATTCCAGAGCCACCTCCTTACTTGGAGCTCGTGTACTTGGTCACCGCCTTCGTGCCCTCGCTCACGGCGTGCTTGGCCAGCTCGCCAGGCAGCAACAGCCGCACAGCGGTCTGGATCTCGCGGGACGTGATGGTCGAGCGCTTGTTGTAGTGCGCCAGGCGAGACGCCTCGGCCGCGATGCGCTCGAAAATGTCGTTCACGAAGCTGTTCATGATGCTCATCGCCTTCGACGAGATGCCCGTGTCAGGGTGCACCTGCTTCAGCACCTTGTAGATGTAGATGGCATAGCTCTCCTTCCTCTTGCGCTTCTTCTTCTTGTCGCCCTTCGAAATGTTCTTCTGCGCCTTGCCAGCCTTCTTGGCGGCCTTCCGCTAGTCTTGGGCGGCATCGCAAACAAACAAGAACGTACGGCAGCAACACCAGCAGCAAGCGCTCCGCTCTAGTCAGCGTCTCCCCACACAGTGGCACCCAGCGCGCCCGCCGCCGCACCTTTACCAGCTCGCCCCGTTGCGGCCGCCGACCAATGGGCCGCGAGCGCAACCGGCCGCCGCACCCGAGAGCATAAAGGACCCCCACCCCTGGCGGCGCCGCCACTCCGCTGCTCGACTCGCTGCGGCTCGCACCGTCGTTCGTCTCGTCTCGTTTTTACACCACAGCGCATCGCCATGTCCGGACGCGGAAAGGGAGGCAAGGTCAAGGGCAAGTCAAAGTCCCGCTCAAGCAGGGCCGGGCTCCAGTTCCCGGTCGGCAGAATCCACCGCCTCCTGCGCAAGGGAAACTACGCCGAGCGCGTCGGCGCCGGGGCGCCCGTCTACCTCGCCGCCGTCATGGAGTACCTCGCGGCTGAGGTGCTCGAGCTGGCCGGAAACGCGGCCCGCGACAACAAGAAGACGCGCATCATCCCGCGCCACCTGCAGCTTGCCATCCGCAACGACGAGGAGCTCAACAAGCTCCTGTCGGGCGTCACCATCGCACAGGGTGGTGTCCTGCCCAACATCCAGGCCGTCCTGCTGCCAAAGAAGACCGAGAAGAAGGCCTAAACAGAGAGGCCAGGCAATCGGCACGCGGACCCGCCGCCCAGCAGCGCTGCGTGCTCCCCTGCACGCAACGCGCTTTGCCGGCCCGGCTCGGCTCACAACAATCGGCCCTTTTCAGGGCCACCACACAAACCTACGTCCAAAGCAAAATTTCAGTCGTCCTCGCCGCGCTTTGCTTTACTTTACTTTAACTTCACTTCCACAGCCGCCGCCGGCAACAAGGACCATACCAACTGCTACGATTGCAGGGGGAGATATTCTGCGAGGTACCTCGGTGTCACGCCTGACATCCAAGTGTCACATAGGGGGACTTGGCACAAACGCTCACGCCAGGATGCAGATCCTGTACCCCTGTTCCCTCGACCCCGCAACAGGGGTAGCGATACTGGAAATATGCGCGCCCTGTATGGGGCTATGCAGCCAGATCGACGATGCATCGCCTACAGAAGGGTCCAAAGCAGAGCGCTCTACGACGGGCCTTACACGTCCCCGCGGCAGACCTGCCTAGAACCACCCACAACACGATTCCGCGCCCTGGCAGAAGCGTTCGACGCCACCGCGCCGAATTCAGAAAATGGCTATTACGTCTTGACCCTTGGGCAATATGAACACCACAGGGACAGATGTGCAAGACCCGAGTCGCTACTCCAGCAGTAGCACAAACAGAACACATAATCACTCTCAACAAACAGCAACGTCCGAAAAAGCACACTACCAAAGATAAGAACAACACACAGAAAAGAGGAGCAAATGTCCACAGGCGACAACTCCCCCTCTAACGGTAGAGGACTAAAAGAGAAAAGAACAAGAAGAGCCGCCGCCATCTTGTCGTCCACAGCCCGTGTGGCCCAACAAACACACACACACACACACACACACACACACACACACATTTCCCTTGTTTTGTTTCGTTTGCCTCAAGCACCTCCACGCACGCACAGTCGCCTTCCAAACGACAACGACAGCAATAATCACCACTGTTAAACGAGCGTGTCGACACACCGCCCTCCACTCCCGCGCGCCCCATACAAACGAAACAGCTGATCCGGCCGCCTATGGGCACGCCTTGCCTCGGCAACTCCAACGCCGCCGCAAACACACAGCCGAAACCACGCAAATATTCACCGCCTCTCGCACAACAACAACACCACACAGCCCGGCGTCTCCATCGATCGATAAACAAAACAAACACACAACGCCCTCTCTCGCACGCACGCACACACACACACACACACACACACACACACACACACACAAGACCCGCTTCCTTTCCTTTCTCCCAGTCACGTCAGTCAAACGCAAACGAAATGAAGAATGAAAGAAAGAAGGCAGGCAGGCAGGCAGGCAACACACGCAGCAACAACACAGACTCTTTCGCACTTTTCAATTTCCGAACAGTGTGGTGGCCCTGAAAAGGGCCGTTTTCGTCTCTCCCACGGCCGCGGGAAGGCCAACGCGGCACAGCACACCGGCTGCGACGCGCCTAACCGCCGAAACCGTACAGGGTGCGCCCCTGCCTCTTCAGGGCGTACACCACGTCCATGGCCGTCACAGTCTTGCGCTTGGCGTGCTCAGTGTACGTCACCGCGTCGCGGATCACGTTCTCCAGGAACACCTTCAGCACTCCGCGGGTCTCCTCGTAGATCAGACCAGAGATGCGCTTCACGCCGCCCCTGCGAGCCAGGCGGCGGATCGCGGGCTTCGTGATGCCCTGGATGTTGTCGCGCAACACCTTGCGGTGCCGCTTGGCGCCACCCTTGCCGAGCCCCTTTCCTCCCTTGCCGCGGCCAGTCATCTCTTCTAAATCCTCAAAAAAAGCTCAAGGCAAGCAAAACGTCTGCTGCAGCGGCTGGCTCCTCACCCGGCGCTAGCGAGTCGGCTACGGTCTGCGCCCGGCGCACGCGCCAGCCCCCCTATATAGACTCTGGCCCGCCCTCCCCCCACCACGCGCAACCGAGGGCATATAAGCGCACCACGGCCGCTGGCGCGCGCCCGTGTCGTCAAGGCAGCACCCGACGCAGCACCTCGCCTCCACGCCGCTTCCGCTAACCGCTACCGCCATGGCCCGCACAAAGCAAACGGCCCGCAAGTCCACCGGCGGAAAGGCGCCGCGCAAACAGCTCGCCACCAAGGCGGCGAGGAAGAGCGCGCCCGCCACCGGCGGCGTCAAGAAGCCCCACCGCTACAGGCCGGGCACCGTCGCCCTGCGAGAAATCAGGCGC
>NW_026047171.1:229663-279663 GCF_023864275.1 Schistocerca cancellata
AAGATGTTTAATAGAGAACAACAAACAATGCATTTACCCTTAATATCATCACCAGTCATAATATATGTAATTTGAAAAGTCCGCCATCTCTCTGCTCACATGCACCAGTGCTGGCGGCTCACCCCTAACTGCGCAACGCTACGCGCTGTTCACATCCAGCTATAGCAGTTCATGACAACAATGCAAACTAGCCACAGACTGCACACAGCACAGGCAGTGATTTTCACGCAGAGCGCTACGTGGCGTTACCAATATAAAAAATGTAAACAAACAGCCTATGTACAAATTAGAAGAAAAAGAGCAAAAGATCGTTACGTCAATAAAAAAAAAAAACAAAAAGACAAAAGAGAAAACAAACTGCATCTATATGTGCTCTTAACTGTAGATACCTGTACACAGCTTCGTGCAATGAATGCCGGCTCACATTTAATGTTGATTGTTGGAGGAAATGCGTAGGAAATATTCTTTAAATGGAAATGAATGGTTGTACGTTAAAAAAAGTTAGGTTTGGAAACAAAGTATTATTGGGGCATTTTGTTGTGAAGAAAATAGTTACAATTGACATACATTATTAGATTTGCGCAATGCAGCTTCATTACCTTACCTTTAATAACAATATGCATCGTCCCGAAGGGAGACCAGAGTCGCGAGAAGAGCACGCCGCCGCCCGCTCAGTACAATCGTCCACTCGCCAATACTGTCGACTGACTACTACCTCTCCCGACCCGCCACATATAGATGACAACTGTTCCTGCCGACGCGCTACGTGCTACTAGTGTCGGTGTGGCGCAGACTAGCGACGATAAGAAACTCTCTGGTCAGAGATTGTGTCGTGCCTCGCCATCGCTGGTAATGAGTACATACGTGTTTCAGCGCGCGTACCGGAACACGCAGTGCGGAGCCCAGAGACTGTGTTGTCGAGGCCGTCGACGCAGTGCATGTCGGTCGGTCGGTCGAGTGCGTGCGGGAGGGCAGAGAGGCAGCGTCGGCACGGAGATGCACGCACGGGGGCTGCGGCGTGGCGCGTTTGCGGTAGGCGCCTTTGGTGGCAACGGCCGGGACAAGCAGCGGTGTGTGGTGTGGTGCGGGCCGGACAGGGGCGGAGGAGGAGGCGGCGCGACGATGGCATTGGGGCGGAAACGGGGACGGCGACGGCGGATGTTGAGAGGCGTCACGCGCGGACCGACACAGACGCACAGATAGATAGGGAGGAAGAAGAAGGGGCGGCTGGTGAGTGCAATTTAGGCGGTAGACACAAGAGGTCGGCACGGCATTTGCGTGATGTGGCGTTGTGACGGGGTGTGCTCGCTTGCCTCGTTTTGTTGATGCGCGCAGGACGATGTGCAGAGCAGCGGCGGGCGGCTCGGTTCGGTTTGGCCCGGCGGGCCGCGCTGTTGTCGCGGACGTGAGCGCCCCCTGGCGGGTGGCCGGAGGCGGCGCGGCGTGTTGGACGTGTGGCTGGCGGCAGTGCACAATTGCGAGTGGCTGGCGGTGTGGCGGTTGGCGCGTCGGCCGGCCGAGAGAGAGGAGAGGTATGTGTTTGCGGGCGCCTTTGCTGCGCGGCGTCGTGCAGGGAGGGCGGGCGCTTGTCGACTGTGTGACTGTGTGGCGAATTGGCGGCGTTGTGCTCCGGCCGAAGGCGTCGGGAAAGGAGAGTTGGTCGTGATGTCATGTCGCGCCGTGTCATGTTTGCGAAACGGCTGCCGAGAGGTGTGGTGGTAGCGAGCCGGTCGGTGTCAGTGCGATGGGAATGTGCGTTTGGCGGTTTTCGGTGTGCTTTTTTTTGCGGCGTGAGAGTGGGGCGGGCGGGCGGGCTTGCTGTTGTTGGTTCCTTGTGTCTTGTGTGTAGCTTGATGGCAACGTGGAAGGACGCCGGTTTCGAGCCGTGCGTGTGGTTGTCGACGTTGACTGGTTGGGGTGTGCCGTTGCACGTGCATGTTTGGGTCGTTGGAGTGGTTTTGGCTGGCTGGCTGTGTGTACGGGAAGGGGGAGGCGGCGGTGGATAGTGCAGTAGTTGTGTCGTTGCCACGGGCGTCGGGTGCGGCTGTGCGTAGTGGCGGAAAGGTGTCGGTTGCGGCAAGCGAGGCCGTCGTTGGCGGTGTCGCGTGCCTTCGTGAATCGAGTGGGGCGGGGAAAGGAGCAGCGTGCCGCTGCGTCGTGGCCGTTAGCCAGAGGCTGTGCTTTGATAGTTTTGTGGACGGTTCGTGCGAGGCGATTTGTTGCCTGCCCTATGTTTGTTTGTTTGTTTGTTGTTTTTGGAGACGACGACTGGTTGGTGGCGTGCGCGCGAGCGAAGTGGCGGTGTGCGTTTCCCGTGTCGACTGCCGACTGCCGGCTGGCGACAGGTGCGCCGTCGGTGGGGTGGGTGGCCGGCACAAGTAGAGGCGGCGGCGTCGTTGCGGTGTGTTTGTGTTGTCGGCTGTGTCGGCGACAGCTGTTTGTGCGGTGCGTGTGAATGGTGGTGCAAACGTGTGTGCTGGCGTTGAGGCTGCGACCGCGGCGTGTTTGTTGGTTGATGTTGAACAGCGGCTGTGTGCGGTGGTGGTGTTGCCGCACGTGCATCCGGCCCGGCGCGGAAAGCGCAGTTGCGGCGGCCCTTCGGTGCCAGCCACGTCGCGTGAGCGGCGGGTTGCTCTGGTCGACACGTGGTGCTCTGGTTTGTAGTTTGGTGCCCTTTGGCCGGTGGGTGGTCCGTGTGTCTCGGTATCTGGTCGTGGTCGTGCTGCCCGTTTGTCGGCGTTGTCTGTGGCTTCGCTTTTGTTTTTGCGGCGTGCCGACGACCCGACGCGACCTTTACACCCAAAGTGTGGCGCCCGTAGGTGAACCAACGTAATCCGACCTCGGCGCTTAAGCTCTAAGCCTAAGCTGAGCGAACCGAACCTGTAGCGTTGCGTAGCGTGAGGTGAGGTGAGGTGCGGTGCGGTGCGGTGCGGTGAGGTCAGCCTCAGCGCCAAGTAAGCCAAGCTGTCCGGCCGTGAGGTGGGTGGGTGGTTGGGTGGGTAGGTAGGTAGGTAGGTAGGTAGGTGCGGCTGCTGCGGCCACCTGACGCCCGACGTGTGTTTGAATGCTTAACCTAAGTTTGAGGCTTAACCTAAACCAAGTGGCCTTAACCTAACCTAACCTAACCTAACCTAACCTCGGACGCCCGACGTGTGTTTGAATGCTTAACCTAAGTTTGACGCTTAACCTAACACCGACCCTTAACCTAACCCAAGTGCCCCTAACCTAACCTTAATGTAATGTAACGTAACCTAACCTAACCTCTGACGGCTGACGTGTGTTTTGAATGCTTAACCTAACCCAAGTGCCCTTAACGTAACGCACGTCCACCGAACCTAACCGAGACGTGTGAACCTAATGTCTAACTCGTAACGCGTGATGTTGGCTGTCGTGTGTGCTGACGGCAGATTGGGTTGGTCTGTAGTTGCGGATTTCGGTTTGCCTCGGGCGAGGGGTTGGCTCGTAAGCGGCGAGGGGCGCTCCGGCGGAGCATGTTGCTTTGCAGGCGGCGCCCGTTTTTGCGGCGGGCACAATTGAAATTGTTGGGAAACGAACGAAAGGGCTGTGAATGTTGGCGGGCGAGAGGAGGAGGACGTGGCCCGACGGCTGCGGGCCGATCGGGAAACGGTGGGAGGGCGATGGGGCGGCGGAGGTGCGTTTGCACGGCCGTCATCGCCGCACGCCTCCGCTTGTGTGGCTGTGGCGCCGGCCGCGCAGGCCGGGCTGCCGCGGCGACGGTGTGGGGCTTTTGCCGAAGGTTTGGCCATTGTGGCCGGTCGCCGGCTGGGGCTGTGGGGGCGGCATTTGGGCGTGGGCGGCGATTCTCGGCGGGCCGACCCAGGCTGTAGCGCGCGGTGGCTGCAGTTTGGCCGTGGTTTGCGGCGCTGCCGTGGCGACTGGTTGGCGACTGTGGTGTGGCTGTGTGTAGCCCCATCCTCGGTGGTTTGAAAGGCGCGGGTGGTTGTGGCGCAGGTGTGGGGCTGCTCCGCACAGGCTGTCGGACGTTGGGCGGTAGCAAGCGCGGGAGGCGCGGCGCGGCGGCGCGCAGAGTGGCGGCCGCTCTCTCGGCCGTCCGCGCCCGCCCGCGACACTGGCTGGGCCTGTGGCGCGAGGCGGCTATTCCTCTGCTGTGCGCTCCGCTCGCTGCGTGTCTCCTCTCGCTCTCGCTGCTCGCTGTGTTGTGTGTTAACGCGCGTCGTCGAAATGGCAGATCAGGCGGCTACGAACGAGACTGCTGCGGCACCCGCCGCCACCGGCACTACGAAGAAGGCAAAGTCTGCGTCGGCTGCGAAGAAGCCGCGCGCCAAGCCTGCGCACCCGCGCACCTCTGAGATGGTGACGGCCGCCATCAAGAGTCTGAAGGAGCGCGGCGGATCGTCGCTGCAGGCGATCAAGAAGTACATTGCCGCGCACTACAAGCTGGACGCGGAGAAGCTGGCGCCGTTTATCAAGAAGTACCTCAAGTCGGCCGTGGTGGCGGGCGAGCTGGTGCAGACGAAGGGGAAGGGCGCGTCCGGCTCTTTCAAGCTTGCCGGCGCCGGCGGCGGGGCGGCTGAGGGCGGCAAGGCTCGTGCTGGCGGTGCCAAGAAGAAGCGCGCCGCTCCGGCCAGCAAGGAGAAGAAGGGCGCCCGTGCGGCCGGCGCAAAGAAGGCTGGTGGCGTGAAGGCGGCGACTGGTCGGAAGGCGGGCGCCGCCAAGAAGGCGTCTGCGGCGTCGGCCGCTCCCGCCGGTGCGAAGAAGGCGGCTGCTGCCAAGCCGGCCAAGGCCAAGTCGCCGTCGAAGGCGAAGAAGGCCGCCAAGGTTCCGACGAAGAAGCCGAAGGCGCCGCGCCCGAAGAAGGCGACGACGCCGTCTAAGGCGAAGGCTTCGCCCAAGAAGAAGAAGTAGAGAGGAATGGGAAAGGAAGGGTTGGCGGTTGACTCCGTCGTCCGCACCCCCCGTCCCCGTCGTCTAGTGGCGCGCAACAGACGCGCGGCCCAAAACGGCCCTTCTCAGGGCCATCAAAGCACGTCGGGAAGGTTTTGATTGTCGTGTTTGTGTTGCGGTGTGGTTGTGTCGTCTGGCGTTTCTGTATGCCCGTGTGTGGATACTGTTTGCGTGCCGTGGTGGTTGGATTGCGGGGGGTCGGTGGCGGGTGCGGGCGGCGGTAGCGGTTGATTGTCGCCGTTTTTGGTCGCGGCCGGCCGACGGTTGGTTTTGTGTCATGTTGTTTGAATACTTTGGTTTGGCTGCCTGCCGTCTTCTCGGATGTGTCTTGTCTTGTGTGTGTGTGTTCTTGGATGGAACGGGGGCGGGGGACGTTGAGATGTGGGGAAAGGGTCGGTGGCGTTGGACGTGCCTGGCTTTTTGTTTGTTTCTCTTTTCGAAACGAAGCGGCGGCCGGCCGTGTGGTTGACGGCGTCGGCCGATGGGTATTGTGCGCCGCGCCGGGGAGGGACGATGTTGATTGTTGCGCGCGCCAGCAAGCTGGCAGAGGAGAGCGGCTGTGGCGGACGGACGGGAAGTGGAAGTGGTGTTTTGTCTTTGGTTCTGTGGTTGTGGGGCGAGAGGCGACCGACAAAGTTTGCTCGCGACGGAGTGATGTTAGTGGCCCTTAAAAGGGCCGTTTTGTTTGTTTGCGTGCGCGGGCGGTGCCCAGCGGCTGGCGCGGTGTTTAGGCGCGCTCGCCGCGGATGCGGCGCGCGAGCTGGATGTCCTTGGGCATGATGGTGACGCGCTTGGCGTGGATTGCGCACAGGTTGGTGTCTTCGAAGAGGCCGACGAGGTAGGCCTCGCTGGCCTCCTGCAGGGCCATGACCGCGGAGCTCTGGAAGCGCAGGTCGGTCTTGAAGTCCTGGGCGATCTCGCGCACTAGGCGCTGGAATGGCAGCTTGCGGATGAGCAGCTCTGTGCTCTTCTGGTAGCGCCTGATTTCTCGCAGGGCGACGGTGCCCGGCCTGTAGCGGTGGGGCTTCTTGACGCCGCCGGTGGCGGGCGCGCTCTTCCTCGCCGCCTTGGTGGCGAGCTGTTTGCGCGGCGCCTTTCCGCCGGTGGACTTGCGGGCCGTTTGCTTTGTGCGGGCCATAGCGGTAGCGGTTAGCGGAGCGGCGTGGAGGCGAGGTGCTGCGTCGGGTGCTGCCTTGACGAGACGGGCGCGCGCCAGCGGCCGTGGTGCGCTTATATGCCCTCGGTTGCGCGTGGTGGGGGGAGGGCGGGCCAGAGTCTATATAGGGGGGCTGGCGCGTGCGCCGGGCGCAGACCGTAGCCGACTCGCTAGCGCCGGGTGAGGAGCCAGCCGCTGCAGCAGACGTTTTGCTTGCCTTGAGCTTTTTTTGAGGATTTAGAAGAGATGACTGGCCGCGGCAAGGGAGGAAAGGGGCTCGGCAAGGGTGGCGCCAAGCGGCACCGCAAGGTGTTGCGCGACAACATCCAGGGCATCACGAAGCCCGCGATCCGCCGCCTGGCTCGCAGGGGCGGCGTGAAGCGCATCTCTGGTCTGATCTACGAGGAGACCCGCGGAGTGCTGAAGGTGTTCCTGGAGAACGTGATCCGCGACGCGGTGACGTACACTGAGCACGCCAAGCGCAAGACTGTGACGGCCATGGACGTGGTGTACGCCCTGAAGAGGCAGGGGCGCACCCTGTACGGTTTCGGCGGTTAGGCGCGTCGCAGCCGGTGTGCTGTGCCGCGTTGGCCTTCCCGCGGCCGTGGGAGAGACGAAAACGGCCCTTTTCAGGGCCACCACACTGTTCGGAAATTGAAAAGTGCGAAAGAGTCTGTGTTGTTGCCTGCCTGCCTGCCTGCCTGCCTTCTTTCTTTCATTCTTCATTTCGTTTGCGTTTGACTGACGTGACGTGACTGGGAGAAAGGAAAGGAAGCGGGTCTGTGTGTGTGTGTGTGTGTGTGTGTGTGTGTGTGCGTGCGTGCGAGAGAGGGCGTTGTGTGTTTGTTTTGTTTATCGATCGATGGAGACGCCGGGCTGTGTGGTGTTGTTGTTGTTGTTGTTGTTGTTGTTGTTGTTGTGCGAGAGGCGGTGAATATTTGCGTGGTTTCGGCTGTGTGTTTGCGGCGGCGTTGGAGTTGCCGAGGCAAGGCGTGCCCATAGGCGGCCGGATCAGCTGTTTCGTTTGTACGTGGCGCGCGGGAGTGGAGGGCGGTGTGTCGACACGCTCGTTTAACAGTGGTGATTATTGCTGTCGTTGTCGTTTGGAAGGCGACTGTGCGTGCGTGGAGGTGCTTGAGGCAAACGAAACAAAACAAGAGAAATGTGTGTGTGTGTGTGTGTGTGTGTGTTGGGCCACACGGGCTGTGGACGACAAGATGGCGGCGGCTCTTCTTGTTGTTCTCTCTTTTAGTCCTCTACCGTTAGAGGGGGAGTTGGTGGAGGTTATTGTCGCCTGTGGACATTTGCTCCTCTTTCCTGTGTGTTGTTCTTATCTTTGGTAGTGTGCTTTTTCGGACGTTGCTGTTTGTTGAGAGTGATTATGTGTTCTGTTTGTGCTACTGCTGGAGTAGCGACTCGGGTCTTGCACATCTGTCCCTGTGGTGTTCATATTGCCCAAGGGTCAAGACGTAATAGTCATTTTGTGAATTCCGCGCGGTGGCGTTAGAACGCTTCTGCCAGGGCGCGGAATCGTGTTGTGGGTGGTTCTAGGCAGGTCTGCCGCGGGGACGTGTAAGGCCCGTCGTAGAGCGCTCTGCTTTGGACCCTTCTGTAGGCGATGCATCGTCGATCTGGCTGCATAGCCCCATACAGGGCGCGCATATTTCCAGTATCGCTACCCCTGTTGCGGGGTCGAGGGAACAGGGGTACAGGATCTGCATCCTGGCGTGAGCGTTTGTGCCAAGTCCCCCTATGTGACACTTGGATGTCAGGCGTGACACCGAGGTACCTCGCAGAATATCTCCCCCTGCAATCGTAGCAGTTGGTATGGTCTTGTTGCCGGCGGCGGCTGTGGAAGTGAAGTAAAGCAAAGCGCGGCGAGGACGACTGAAATTTTGCTTTGGACGTAGGTTTGTGTGGTGGCCCTGAAAAGGGCCGATTGTTGTGAGCCGAGCCGGGCCGGCAAAGCGCGTTGCGTGCAGGGGAGCACGCAGCGCTGCTGGGCGGCGGGTCCGCGTGCCGATTGCCTGGCCTCTCTGTTTAGGCCTTCTTCTCGGTCTTCTTTGGCAGCAGGACGGCCTGGATGTTGGGCAGGACACCACCCTGTGCGATGGTGACGCCCGACAGGAGCTTGTTGAGCTCCTCGTCGTTGCGGATGGCAAGCTGCAGGTGGCGCGGGATGATGCGCGTCTTCTTGTTGTCGCGGGCCGCGTTTCCGGCCAGCTCGAGCACCTCAGCCGCGAGGTACTCCATGACGGCGGCGAGGTAGACGGGCGCCCCGGCGCCGACGCGCTCGGCGTAGTTTCCCTTGCGCAGGAGGCGGTGGATTCTGCCGACCGGGAACTGGAGCCCGGCCCTGCTTGAGCGGGACTTTGACTTGCCCTTGACCTTGCCTCCCTTTCCGCGTCCGGACATGGCGATGCGCTGTGGTGTAAAAAACGAGACGAGACGAACGACGGTGCGAGCCGCAGCGAGTCGAGCAGCGGAGTGGCGGCGCCGCCAGGGGTGGGGGTCCTTTATGCTCTCGGGTGCGGCGGCCGGTTGCGCTCGCGGCCCATTGGTCGGCGGCCGCAACGGGGCGAGCTGGTAAAGGTGCGGCGGCGGGGCGCGCTGGGTGCCACTGTGTGGGGAGACGCTGACTAGAGCGGAGCGCTTGCTGCTGGTGTTGCTGCCGTACGTTCCTGTTTGTCTGCGATGCCGCCCAAGACTAGCGGGAAGGCCGCCAAGAAGGCTGGCAAGGCGCAGAAGAACATTTCGAAGGGCGACAAGAAGAAGAAGCGCAAGAGGAAGGAGAGCTATGCCATCTACATCTACAAGGTGCTGAAGCAGGTGCACCCTGACACGGGCATCTCGTCGAAGGCGATGAGCATCATGAACAGCTTCGTGAACGACATTTTCGAGCGCATCGCGGCCGAGGCGTCTCGCCTGGCGCACTACAACAAGCGCTCGACCATCACGTCCCGCGAGATCCAGACCGCTGTGCGGCTGTTGCTGCCTGGCGAGCTGGCCAAGCACGCCGTGAGCGAGGGCACGAAGGCGGTGACCAAGTACACGAGCTCCAAGTAAGGAGGTGGCTCTGGAATGGAAGGAGAGAAGGCTCCTCCGTTGCGAGAGCGGCAAAACGGCCCTTTTCAGGGCCACCAAATGGCCTTTGCGGGAAGGGCGGAATTGTTGTTGTTTATGTTTGTTTTGTTTTGTTGTGTGTGTGAGTGGGTGGACGGCGGCAATAGCTACCGCTTTGGTTGCGACGCGACGGGGTGGGGTGGCCGATGCGATGAATTTGATTGTTGGGGGGGGGGCGCGTCGCGTGTTGCGGGGTACGGCCACGGTGTGACGTGGAATGGAGGCACGTGCGCACAACGAGTTGGTGTTGCCTGTCTGCGAGGGGGGGAAGTGCGATCGGTGATGTGCCCTTTGGATGGAGGTGCCGGTTAGTTACGTGACGGATGGAAACGAAACGCGATTGTTGTGTAACGACGGCCGTTTGCGGGTCGGTTTGCACGCCATGTATGGCGAGGGTGAAATGTGTGTCTGTAAATGCAGCGTGGAGGCGTGTGAGTGACGTTTAAATGAACGCGCATTGAGACACCAATGTGTATTGCATTGTACGGGCGACACGCACGATGATGTACCTTTCCTCCGACTCTGATTTCGATAGTCGTGTCTGACTGACTGTGTCTGCTTGTGTGCGTACGACGCACGCACACCGACGTCGTCATTGAAGATGCATGCACGCGTGGTCCAGTGCAGTACAGTAGAGTAAGCGCGACGCTAGAAGACGACGGTCGCTTTGGCGAATGTGCGTACACGTGTTTGTGTGTGTCGGTGGTGTGGTCCGATCCGTCGCCTCTGGGACACTGTCGATCGGCGCGGTACACCGGCATCACGCAACGGACGTCTGGAACACCCGTCGCACCGTCATACCGTTGGTACACCGTCGCGCTGAGGACGGTTAGCGAAAGGTGGACGAACCTCTGATCGGTCGAATGTCTGGGCAGAACGTGAGGAGAGAATGGTGGAGGAAAGGACGGAGGGAAAAAAAAAAAAGAGAGAAAAAACGGAAAAAAACAAGAACGAAACAAAACGGAGAAACGCAGTGTAGAGCAACGGAACGTTCCCGTGTCGGAGGTGTATTGTAGCCGCACTGAAATGCGTGTAACGGCGCGGCGGCAAGTGTCTTGCCGTGGTGAACGTTACCTTTGACGGCTGAATTGTGCGGTGCGTTGCGTTGCTTTGCTTTGCTTTCCCGGATGTGTATGTAACGTTCGTTGAGATGGTTCTGAGGAAGAATGTACGACAGTGCCCGTGCCGTCTATGTTCGTGTGCAAAGCCATTGTGTGTGTGTGTGTGTGTGTGTGTGTGTGTGTGTGTGTTGTTTTGAGAATTGCGTCCGGGAATGGCGGTGGGCGTGCCCTGCATGTGGCCCGGAAGGCTGTTCGTTTCGCGGTAGTGTGTGGACAGGGGATGGGCACGCGTAACGCTGCTGGCATGGCATTCGGGAGATGGGAGGGGGCAAACGAAGAAAACAAGACGCACGCGGAGGCTATAAAGACGGGAGGGGCGCGGTGTGGGTGGCTTGCGCTGCGCTCGGCTGGCGCGTGCGGCGTTGTTTTTGTGCAAAAGAAGAGAAAACGAATGGGTTGCCGGGAGGGGGCCGTTGTGGTGTAGCCGCAGACGCGGCTGTCAGTGAACGTGGTGAGACCGACGGATGCGGGAGGGGCGGGGGCGGCGGTGAGAGCGGGGAAAACACTAGAAGAAGGAGGAAAAAAACGCTGCTGCAACCAACATAAAATGAGGCCTTTTGTAACCCGCCAGCAACAAAACAACAACAACAAAAAAGAAAGGTCTATCAACATTGAATGTAAATGGAAATGGACCCAAGTGTAACCTCCCCGCACAAATAGTCGCAAGTAAGTAAGCGAGTGAGTGAATGATGATGAAAATGTGCCGGAATGTTGTTAACGTCCCTAGAAAATGAACGAACGAAGATTGATGAGAAACGCTCGGTAATATGATGAATGGAAATAATGAACCATGAACATCTCAACAGACATAATTGAAAACCCGATAAAGGTTGTAAGGGCAGCGCTGGCTGACCTTTCGGCCCTGTATTCTGAAACGTCCCCCTTTGAACAACAATGTATAGAAAACTGTGCTTAAACTGACACACAATATTTTGAGCGCAACGCAATCTGACTATCAAAGATCCCTGCAAAAGAATGGCCCTGAGTAACATTAAAGTACACCTTTCGGAAATCACTTACCTCACAAAAATCTTCATTAGTCGAACTACTGCAATACAGCGAGCACCACTGCTGCCAGCTAAATAAGAGATTCAAACTACGGAGGGCACTAACTACTGATAGGGATAGTTAGCAAAGTAAAGATGTTTAATAGAGAACAACAAACAATGCATTTACCCTTAATATCATCACCAGTCATAATATATGTAATTTGAAAAGTCCGCCATCTCTCTGCTCACATGCACCAGTGCTGGCGGCTCACCCCTAACTGCGCAACGCTACGCGCTGTTCACATCCAGCTATAGCAGTTCATGACAACAATGCAAACTAGCCACAGACTGCACACAGCACAGGCAGTGATTTTCACGCAGAGCGCTACGTGGCGTTACCAATATAAAAAATGTAAACAAACAGCCTATGTACAAATTAGAAGAAAAAGAGCAAAAGATCGTTACGTCAATAAAAAAAAAAAACAAAAAGACAAAAGAGAAAACAAACTGCATCTATATGTGCTCTTAACTGTAGATACCTGTACACAGCTTCGTGCAATGAATGCCGGCTCACATTTAATGTTGATTGTTGGAGGAAATGCGTAGGAAATATTCTTTAAATGGAAATGAATGGTTGTACGTTAAAAAAAGTTAGTTTGGAAACAAAGTATTATTGGGGCATTTTGTTGTGAAGAAAATAGTTACAATTGACATACATTATTAGATTTGCGCAATGCAGCTTCATTACCTTACCTTTAATAACAATATGCATCGTCCCGAAGGGAGACCAGAGTCGCGAGAAGAGCACGCCGCCGCCCGCTCAGTACAATCGTCCACTCGCCAATACTGTCGACTGACTACTACCTCTCCCGACCCGCCACATATAGATGACAACTGTTCCTGCCGACGCGCTACGTGCTACTAGTGTCGTGTGGCGCAGACTAGCGACGATAAGAAACTCTCTGGTCAGAGATTGTGTCGTGCCTCGCCATCGCTGGTAATGAGTACATACGTGTTTCAGCGCGCGTACCGGAACACGCAGTGCGGAGCCCAGAGACTGTGTTGTCGAGGCCGTCGACGCAGTGCATGTCGGTCGGTCGGTCGAGTGCGTGCGGGAGGGCAGAGAGGCAGCGTCGGCACGGAGATGCACGCACGGGGGCTGCGGCGTGGCGCGTTTGCGGTAGGCGCCTTTGGTGGCAACGGCCGGGACAAGCAGCGGTGTGTGGTGTGGTGCGGGCCGGACAGGGGCGGAGGAGGAGGCGGCGCGACGATGGCATTGGGGCGGAAACGGGGACGGCGACGGCGGATGTTGAGAGGCGTCACGCGCGGACCGACACAGACGCACAGATAGATAGGGAGGAAGAAGAAGGGGCGGCTGGTGAGTGCAATTTAGGCGGTAGACACAAGAGGTCGGCACGGCATTTGCGTGATGTGGCGTTGTGACGGGGTGTGCTCGCTTGCCTCGTTTTGTTGATGCGCGCAGGACGATGTGCAGAGCAGCGGCGGGCGGCTCGGTTCGGTTTGGCCCGGCGGGCCGCGCTGTTGTCGCGGACGTGAGCGCCCCCTGGCGGGTGGCCGGAGGCGGCGCGGCGTGTTGGACGTGTGGCTGGCGGCAGTGCACAATTGCGAGTGGCTGGCGGTGTGGCGGTTGGCGCGTCGGCCGGCCGAGAGAGAGGAGAGGTATGTGTTTGCGGGCGCCTTTGCTGCGCGGCGTCGTGCAGGGAGGGCGGGCGCTTGTCGACTGTGTGACTGTGTGGCGAATTGGCGGCGTTGTGCTCCGGCCGAAGGCGTCGGGAAAGGAGAGTTGGTCGTGATGTCATGTCGCGCCGTGTCATGTTTGCGAAACGGCTGCCGAGAGGTGTGGTGGTAGCGAGCCGGTCGGTGTCAGTGCGATGGGAATGTGCGTTTGGCGGTTTTCGGTGTGCTTTTTTTTGCGGCGTGAGAGTGGGGCGGGCGGGCGGGCTTGCTGTTGTTGGTTCCTTGTGTCTTGTGTGTAGCTTGATGGCAACGTGGAAGGACGCCGGTTTCGAGCCGTGCGTGTGGTTGTCGACGTTGACTGGTTGGGGTGTGCCGTTGCACGTGCATGTTTGGGTCGTTGGAGTGGTTTTGGCTGGCTGGCTGTGTGTACGGGAAGGGGGAGGCGGCGGTGGATAGTGCAGTAGTTGTGTCGTTGCCACGGGCGTCGGGTGCGGCTGTGCGTAGTGGCGGAAAGGTGTCGGTTGCGGCAAGCGAGGCCGTCGTTGGCGGTGTCGCGTGCCTTCGTGAATCGAGTGGGGCGGGGAAAGGAGCAGCGTGCCGCTGCGTCGTGGCCGTTAGCCAGAGGCTGTGCTTTGATAGTTTTGTGGACGGTTCGTGCGAGGCGATTTGTTGCCTGCCCTATGTTTGTTTGTTTGTTTGTTGTTTTTGGAGACGACGACTGGTTGGTGGCGTGCGCGCGAGCGAAGTGGCGGTGTGCGTTTCCCGTGTCGACTGCCGACTGCCGGCTGGCGACAGGTGCGCCGTCGGTGGGGTGGGTGGCCGGCACAAGTAGAGGCGGCGGCGTCGTTGCGGTGTGTTTGTGTTGTCGGCTGTGTCGGCGACAGCTGTTTGTGCGGTGCGTGTGAATGGTGGTGCAAACGTGTGTGCTGGCGTTGAGGCTGCGACCGCGGCGTGTTTGTTGGTTGATGTTGAACAGCGGCTGTGTGCGGTGGTGGTGTTGCCGCACGTGCATCCGGCCCGGCGCGGAAAGCGCAGTTGCGGCGGCCCTTCGGTGCCAGCCACGTCGCGTGAGCGGCGGGTTGCTCTGGTCGACACGTGGTGCTCTGGTTTGTAGTTTGGTGCCCTTTGGCCGGTGGGTGGTCCGTGTGTCTCGGTATCTGGTCGTGGTCGTGCTGCCCGTTTGTCGGCGTTGTCTGTGGCTTCGCTTTTGTTTTTGCGGCGTGCCGACGACCCGACGCGACCTTTACACCCAAAGTGTGGCGCCCGTAGGTGAACCAACGTAATCCGACCTCGGCGCTTAAGCTCTAAGCCTAAGCTGAGCGAACCGAACCTGTAGCGTTGCGTAGCGTGAGGTGAGGTGAGGTGCGGTGCGGTGCGGTGCGGTGAGGTCAGCCTCAGCGCCAAGTAAGCCAAGCTGTCCGGCCGTGAGGTGGGTGGGTGGTTGGGTGGGTAGGTAGGTAGGTAGGTAGGTAGGTGCGGCTGCTGCGGCCACCTGACGCCCGACGTGTGTTTGAATGCTTAACCTAAGTTTGAGGCTTAACCTAAACCAAGTGGCCTTAACCTAACCTAACCTAACCTAACCTAACCTCGGACGCCCGACGTGTGTTTGAATGCTTAACCTAAGTTTGACGCTTAACCTAACACCGACCCTTAACCTAACCCAAGTGCCCCTAACCTAACCTTAATGTAATGTAACGTAACCTAACCTAACCTCTGACGGCTGACGTGTGTTTTGAATGCTTAACCTAACCCAAGTGCCCTTAACGTAACGCACGTCCACCGAACCTAACCGAGACGTGTGAACCTAATGTCTAACTCGTAACGCGTGATGTTGGCTGTCGTGTGTGCTGACGGCAGATTGGGTTGGTCTGTAGTTGCGGATTTCGGTTTGCCTCGGGCGAGGGGTTGGCTCGTAAGCGGCGAGGGGCGCTCCGGCGGAGCATGTTGCTTTGCAGGCGGCGCCCGTTTTTGCGGCGGGCACAATTGAAATTGTTGGGAAACGAACGAAAGGGCTGTGAATGTTGGCGGGCGAGAGGAGGAGGACGTGGCCCGACGGCTGCGGGCCGATCGGGAAACGGTGGGAGGGCGATGGGGCGGCGGAGGTGCGTTTGCACGGCCGTCATCGCCGCACGCCTCCGCTTGTGTGGCTGTGGCGCCGGCCGCGCAGGCCGGGCTGCCGCGGCGACGGTGTGGGGCTTTTGCCGAAGGTTTGGCCATTGTGGCCGGTCGCCGGCTGGGGCTGTGGGGGCGGCATTTGGGCGTGGGCGGCGATTCTCGGCGGGCCGACCCAGGCTGTAGCGCGCGGTGGCTGCAGTTTGGCCGTGGTTTGCGGCGCTGCCGTGGCGACTGGTTGGCGACTGTGGTGTGGCTGTGTGTAGCCCCATCCTCGGTGGTTTGAAAGGCGCGGGTGGTTGTGGCGCAGGTGTGGGGCTGCTCCGCACAGGCTGTCGGACGTTGGGCGGTAGCAAGCGCGGGAGGCGCGGCGCGGCGGCGCGCAGAGTGGCGGCCGCTCTCTCGGCCGTCCGCGCCCGCCCGCGACACTGGCTGGGCCTGTGGCGCGAGGCATCGGTCTCCGAGCAGCGGTCGCTGTGTGACGTTCACTAAGGGGCGGCGTTATTACTTCGCACCTGGTGATCGTAGCGCGAAATTGTCGTGTTGTCAGGGTGACAGGGCGCAATAGGAACAGGAGAACGTCCCTGGAATAGCCGGGGCTAGGAATGAGTAGTCCAGGGAATGATGAAGACCCAGGGCCTCAGACACGGGGGCCCGACCGAGAGCAGGCCGGCCCCCCGCGCGCTGTACGTCCGCGGCCTTCGAGGCAAAGACTTAGTACTAGGGCTGAGGCAGATCACGCGGGTAGGTCTGAGCCAAAGACAAACACCACACAAGAAACAGAGATGGAACAAGCACTCAGACATCAGATTCAAAAATTACAACAGGCACAAATAGACAGCAACATGGCGACTCTCTGTAACGACAAACCAACCAATCACGACGCACCACGTCCGGACACAGATTCAAACTCAGCAAATGGCGACACCAATGAAGACACCAATCAAACATATGACGACAACTATTCAAAATATTACCGCTCTTCTGAATCTGAAATATCCGAAACAGAAGAGATGGAACAAGACGATGGGGAAGGGCAATTCCAAACCCCGCCCCCACGTAAAACAGCGAAGAGAAAGAACACAGAAGATGACACAGCACCGCACAAACAATTCTCCATCCAGACAGAAAACAGATTCGAACCTCTCTCACCTCCACCTCAACGAAGTAATAGCAATGTAAACCCAGCACCTGCAACCCATCCAACTCCATCATCATCAACTGCTCCTCAAGCTACGCCCAGAAAACCAAGAATCCCGCCTATCACTATTCAATACAAAGGACATTACCTCACGCTCAATGCCGCACTGAAAAAACATATGGACGGGCCAATACAGGTGATCTACAGAGGAGACACTATCAAGTATCATTTTGATTCATTGAAAGACCAAAGGACAGCACTCGACTTTTTCCAGCACCACAACATTGCCAACTTCACACATCAACCACAGGAAGAACGACATTTAAAAGTAGTAATCAAAGGATTACCAGAAACAATCACAGAAGCAGAAGTAGAAAAAGACTTACGAGACCTCAGCTTTAGGCCACGCAACGTCCACCAATACAAGAAAAGAGACAACAACACGAAACAACTCAGACCCATGGATGTATTCTGTGTAACGCTTGATCGCAAACCAGAAAATGACGCCATCTACCACGTCCGATACATCCTTGACACGAAAGTAACAGTCGAGTCATACCAAAACAAAGACGGCCCACCGCAATGTAAGAAGTGCCAGGGATTCTTCCACACAGCAAACTATTGCTCCATGCCTACTCGCTGTGTCCGCTGCGGTGGGGCACATAGAGCACGAGACTGTAGCCTCCCAATTAACGCCACCTCACATTGCGTAAATTGCAAACAAGACGGTCACCCCGCATCTTTTCGCGGCTGCGAAGAGTTCCAGAAAGCAATCCGAATTTACAACGCACAACGACCAAGAACCACCACTCCTGCAGTAACAACAATTCAACCAGCCATAAAACAAACACCGATGCCAACTCCAGCCGAAGCTAGCCGCAGAGGACGAAGAACATGGGCTAATCTACAGACACATCAGGAATCATCTTCAACCACCCAGCCTCATCAGACAGCAAATTCAACCTCTAGCCAATCAACCGGACCTGCTTCTTTCCTCGACTTCCTAAACCAAATAACAAACTTCTGGAAAAACTCACAACGCACCAACATCATTTCAATCATTACCACCACATTTCAAGAATTCATGACAGCACCAGACTTAGTGTCTAAAGTAATGGCAATTGTCGGTGGAATCACGAAATTCTTTGCAACCGACAATGGAAATTAGACCCACCAGGAACCAAAACCTCCGATTTTGTAATTTTAATGCAGCAGGGATTCACAACAAAGCAGACTTACTAAACGAGTTTATTGAAGACAACAAGATCGACATACTATTCGTCACTGAAACTCATTTACGCCCATCACAATCATTCAAACTTCGTAATATGGTATGCCACCGTACAGACAGAACAAACCGACAGGGAGGCGGAACAGCCATCTTCATCCGATCTCATATTCGACACAACCCGGAAATCACGCCACAGATGACATCATTAGAAGCCACAATAGTAAAAATTGAAACAACACAAGGAAAAATAACCCTGGTGGCTGCATACCTCAGCCCCAGGGTTATACTCGAAGAAAATGACTTACTGCAGATTTTCGACAATAACAACAAAATTTTACTGGCCGGCGATTTAAATGCTAAAAACACTGCATGGAACTCACGACGGAACAATGCACGTGGAAACACAATTTACAACCTACAAGGAAGATTGAACGCCGTAATTTCCGCTCCTCAAGACATCACCCACATCCCATTCAATCACCGCCAGCAACCCGACGTCCTGGACATCTGTATAACCAAAAACCTCGATCCTGACCTACATCTCCGAACTCTGCAAGACCTCACATCTGACCACCTACCAGTAATCGGCCACATCGGAAATGCAATTGAACCGCCTCCCCCACGACACAAAACCATTATCAATTGGGAACAGTTTCAAAGATGGCTAAATAACAACATTCGTCCCACATTGGACCTAACTACCACACAACAAATAGAAGAAGCTATCGGATTGTTAACAGATAAAATTAAAACAGCATATAAAAAAGCTTCTGCAACTACAATATTTCCCGAACCAAACACTCACAAGCTACCACCACTCATACAAGATCTAAAATACCTTAAAAACGCAGCTAGACGCCGCTGGCTCCACACTCGAAATCCGGAAGACAGAAGAGAGTTAAACAGACTCAAAAAGCAAATCCATCACCGAGTTCAGGAGTGGAGAGCCGAAGTCTGGGAAGACCGCATGAGCACTCTACAACTCCGAAATACAGACGACTGGAAACTAATTAAAAATCTGCGACGCACGAAACAACACAAACCGGCATTACTACAAAACAACAATCTCATCTTTGACGCCTTTAGCCAGGCAGAACTTTTCGCAGCCACATATGAACAACAAAATACAATAGATCCTCTTGAAAACCTACAACCCGACATTTTACAATATCAGCAACATGTAACGAATACAGCCCAGAATATACGCCAGACACCTCCGCGCGATCTACCAGAACTAACCACTCCAGCTGAAATAAAAACAATTATAAACCGACTTGGAACAAACTCCGCTCCTGGACCGGACCTCATATCCAACATTCATCTCCAGAACCTGCCAAGAAAACCTCTTGTCCTGCTAACCAGAATTATCAACGCCTGCCTAATCAACCACTACTTTCCTCAAGCATGGAAGATTTCAAAAATAGTACCGATACCTAAACCTGGAAAAGACCTGAAGAAACCGCAAAACTATAGACCGATAAGTTTACTCCCTACAATGTCCAAGCTCTTAGAACGAATCCTACTACCAAGAATCAGACAACCTTTACTCGACGGCAACATTATCCGTCAAGAACAATTCGCTTTTCAAGAAAAACTATCAGCAGAACTCCAGATCCTACGCATTACTGAACACATCACCAAAAACATGAACCTATCCCGATATACAGCCGCAATATTCCTAGATGTTGAAAAGGCATATGACAAAGTATGGAAAGATAACCTTATTACAAAATTAAAAGACCACACGGACATACCCGAATGTTACATCAAAATCATCGACAGTTTCTTACATGATCGAAGATGTTTTGTGCAGATTGACAACAAACGATCAGATCAAAAAACATTACAGGAAGGAATACCGCAGGGTTCGGTGCTTTCCCCGACCCTATTCACAGTATACGTCAACGACATACCAAAAACTGAAACTTCATTAATAGCACAATTTGCAGACGACACGGCACTCCTAGAAACACACCGACGACTAACAACGACAATAAGCAGACTTCAACAACAAGTGGACCTCACAGAAAAATGGGCCAAACGAAACAGAATCAAACTAAACCCGGAGAAGACAGTTGCCATACTATTCACACGCCGTCGACCACAGATCCACGACCAAATTGAGCTACACGGAACACGAATACCTTGGACAACATCTGTTAAATACCTTGGAGTGACAATAGACAACAAAATGCTATTCAAGCAGCATATAGAACAGAAACGTTTACGAATATCAAGAACTATTCATGCAATTTACCCTCTCTTGGCCAGCAAGGAAATGTTCCAACGCACCAAACTAAACATATACAAAGCAATAGTAATACCCATGATGCTCTACGGCTGCTCGTCGTGGGGCATAACAAGCAGAACAAATAGGAAACCACTACAAACATTGCAAAACAGATGCCTCAAGCTAATCCTAAATGCGCCATGGTGGACAAGAACAAATCGCATACATGAAGAACTTAATATGCCAACCGTCGACACTCAAATCATCACCACAACAAGAAGACTAATCGAGAAAATTCAAAGGCTCAGACCTACCACGCAACAATTACAGGATCTAGCAACGGTACAACCAGCCCACTGGCAAAAGATAAGAGTGCCACTCTCCATCCTGCAAGACAACTAAGAGAGGTAAAAATCAACAGAACAGGTCAATCAGAAAAACGAAGATTCAACAAAATATAAAAATACCAAGAACGTGGGTCTAAAGGACCGATATACTGCGCCCAAAGGCTCACCAACGAAAACAAGGTGTCCCATTTGTGTTAAATAAATGGTGTCCCCACTGAGCAAACCTACCTCACACACTTGAGGGGCCAACCTCCTCCGGAGGTAGTACCCTTGCCATCGCACAACACACCAAAAAAAAAAAAAAAAAAAAAAAAAAAAAAAAAAAAAAAAAAAAAAAAAAAAAAAAAAAAAAATGGCGCGAGGCGGCTATTCCTCTGCTGTGCGCTCCGCTCGCTGCGTGTCTCCTCTCGCTCTCGCTGCTCGCTGTGTTGTGTGTTAACGCGCGTCGTCGAAATGGCAGATCAGGCGGCTACGAACGAGACTGCTGCGGCACCCGCCGCCACCGGCACTACGAAGAAGGCAAAGTCTGCGTCGGCTGCGAAGAAGCCGCGCGCCAAGCCTGCGCACCCGCGCACCTCTGAGATGGTGACGGCCGCCATCAAGAGTCTGAAGGAGCGCGGCGGATCGTCGCTGCAGGCGATCAAGAAGTACATTGCCGCGCACTACAAGCTGGACGCGGAGAAGCTGGCGCCGTTTATCAAGAAGTACCTCAAGTCGGCCGTGGTGGCGGGCGAGCTGGTGCAGACGAAGGGGAAGGGCGCGTCCGGCTCTTTCAAGCTTGCCGGCGCCGGCGGCGGGGCGGCTGAGGGCGGCAAGGCTCGTGCTGGCGGTGCCAAGAAGAAGCGCGCCGCTCCGGCCAGCAAGGAGAAGAAGGGCGCCCGTGCGGCCGGCGCAAAGAAGGCTGGTGGCGTGAAGGCGGCGACTGGTCGGAAGGCGGGCGCCGCCAAGAAGGCGTCTGCGGCGTCGGCCGCTCCCGCCGGTGCGAAGAAGGCGGCTGCTGCCAAGCCGGCCAAGGCCAAGTCGCCGTCGAAGGCGAAGAAGGCCGCCAAGGTTCCGACGAAGAAGCCGAAGGCGCCGCGCCCGAAGAAGGCGACGACGCCGTCTAAGGCGAAGGCTTCGCCCAAGAAGAAGAAGTAGAGAGGAATGGGAAAGGAAGGGTTGGCGGTTGACTCCGTCGTCCGCACCCCCCGTCCCCGTCGTCTAGTGGCGCGCAACAGACGCGCGGCCCAAAACGGCCCTTCTCAGGGCCATCAAAGCACGTCGGGAAGGTTTTGATTGTCGTGTTTGTGTTGCGGTGTGGTTGTGTCGTCTGGCGTTTCTGTATGCCCGTGTGTGGATACTGTTTGCGTGCCGTGGTGGTTGGATTGCGGGGGGTCGGTGGCGGGTGCGGGCGGCGGTAGCGGTTGATTGTCGCCGTTTTTGGTCGCGGCCGGCCGACGGTTGGTTTTGTGTCATGTTGTTTGAATACTTTGGTTTGGCTGCCTGCCGTCTTCTCGGATGTGTCTTGTCTTGTGTGTGTGTGTTCTTGGATGGAACGGGGGCGGGGGACGTTGAGATGTGGGGAAAGGGTCGGTGGCGTTGGACGTGCCTGGCTTTTTGTTTGTTTCTCTTTTCGAAACGAAGCGGCGGCCGGCCGTGTGGTTGACGGCGTCGGCCGATGGGTATTGTGCGCCGCGCCGGGGAGGGACGATGTTGATTGTTGCGCGCGCCAGCAAGCTGGCAGAGGAGAGCGGCTGTGGCGGACGGACGGGAAGTGGAAGTGGTGTTTTGTCTTTGGTTCTGTGGTTGTGGGGCGAGAGGCGACCGACAAAGTTTGCTCGCGACGGAGTGATGTTAGTGGCCCTTAAAAGGGCCGTTTTGTTTGTTTGCGTGCGCGGGCGGTGCCCAGCGGCTGGCGCGGTGTTTAGGCGCGCTCGCCGCGGATGCGGCGCGCGAGCTGGATGTCCTTGGGCATGATGGTGACGCGCTTGGCGTGGATTGCGCACAGGTTGGTGTCTTCGAAGAGGCCGACGAGGTAGGCCTCGCTGGCCTCCTGCAGGGCCATGACCGCGGAGCTCTGGAAGCGCAGGTCGGTCTTGAAGTCCTGGGCGATCTCGCGCACTAGGCGCTGGAATGGCAGCTTGCGGATGAGCAGCTCTGTGCTCTTCTGGTAGCGCCTGATTTCTCGCAGGGCGACGGTGCCCGGCCTGTAGCGGTGGGGCTTCTTGACGCCGCCGGTGGCGGGCGCGCTCTTCCTCGCCGCCTTGGTGGCGAGCTGTTTGCGCGGCGCCTTTCCGCCGGTGGACTTGCGGGCCGTTTGCTTTGTGCGGGCCATAGCGGTAGCGGTTAGCGGAGCGGCGTGGAGGCGAGGTGCTGCGTCGGGTGCTGCCTTGACGAGACGGGCGCGCGCCAGCGGCCGTGGTGCGCTTATATGCCCTCGGTTGCGCGTGGTGGGGGGAGGGCGGGCCAGAGTCTATATAGGGGGGCTGGCGCGTGCGCCGGGCGCAGACCGTAGCCGACTCGCTAGCGCCGGGTGAGGAGCCAGCCGCTGCAGCAGACGTTTTGCTTGCCTTGAGCTTTTTTTGAGGATTTAGAAGAGATGACTGGCCGCGGCAAGGGAGGAAAGGGGCTCGGCAAGGGTGGCGCCAAGCGGCACCGCAAGGTGTTGCGCGACAACATCCAGGGCATCACGAAGCCCGCGATCCGCCGCCTGGCTCGCAGGGGCGGCGTGAAGCGCATCTCTGGTCTGATCTACGAGGAGACCCGCGGAGTGCTGAAGGTGTTCCTGGAGAACGTGATCCGCGACGCGGTGACGTACACTGAGCACGCCAAGCGCAAGACTGTGACGGCCATGGACGTGGTGTACGCCCTGAAGAGGCAGGGGCGCACCCTGTACGGTTTCGGCGGTTAGGCGCGTCGCAGCCGGTGTGCTGTGCCGCGTTGGCCTTCCCGCGGCCGTGGGAGAGACGAAAACGGCCCTTTTCAGGGCCACCACACTGTTCGGAAATTGAAAAGTGCGAAAGAGTCTGTGTTGTTGCCTGCCTGCCTGCCTGCCTGCCTTCTTTCTTTCATTCTTCATTTCGTTTGCGTTTGACTGACGTGACGTGACTGGGAGAAAGGAAAGGAAGCGGGTCTTGTGTGTGTGTGTGTGTGTGTGTGTGTGTGTGCGTGCGTGCGAGAGAGGGCGTTGTGTGTTTGTTTTGTTTATCGATCGATGGAGACGCCGGGCTGTGTGGTGTTGTTGTTGTTGTTGTTGTTGTTGTTGTTGTTGTGCGAGAGGCGGTGAATATTTGCGTGGTTTCGGCTGTGTGTTTGCGGCGGCGTTGGAGTTGCCGAGGCAAGGCGTGCCCATAGGCGGCCGGATCAGCTGTTTCGTTTGTACGTGGCGCGCGGGAGTGGAGGGCGGTGTGTCGACACGCTCGTTTAACAGTGGTGATTATTGCTGTCGTTGTCGTTTGGAAGGCGACTGTGCGTGCGTGGAGGTGCTTGAGGCAAACGAAACAAAACAAGAGAAATGTGTGTGTGTGTGTGTGTGTGTGTGTTGGGCCACACGGGCTGTGGACGACAAGATGGCGGCGGCTCTTCTTGTTGTTCTCTCTTTTAGTCCTCTACCGTTAGAGGGGGAGTTGGTGGAGGTTATTGTCGCCTGTGGACATTTGCTCCTCTTTCCTGTGTGTTGTTCTTATCTTTGGTAGTGTGCTTTTTCGGACGTTGCTGTTTGTTGAGAGTGATTATGTGTTCTGTTTGTGCTACTGCTGGAGTAGCGACTCGGGTCTTGCACATCTGTCCCTGTGGTGTTCATATTGCCCAAGGGTCAAGACGTAATAGTCATTTTGTGAATTCCGCGCGGTGGCGTTAGAACGCTTCTGCCAGGGCGCGGAATCGTGTTGTGGGTGGTTCTAGGCAGGTCTGCCGCGGGGACGTGTAAGGCCCGTCGTAGAGCGCTCTGCTTTGGACCCTTCTGTAGGCGATGCATCGTCGATCTGGCTGCATAGCCCCATACAGGGCGCGCATATTTCCAGTATCGCTACCCCTGTTGCGGGGTCGAGGGAACAGGGGTACAGGATCTGCATCCTGGCGTGAGCGTTTGTGCCAAGTCCCCCTATGTGACACTTGGATGTCAGGCGTGACACCGAGGTACCTCGCAGAATATCTCCCCCTGCAATCGTAGCAGTTGGTATGGTCTTGTTGCCGGCGGCGGCTGTGGAAGTGAAGTAAAGCAAAGCGCGGCGAGGACGACTGAAATTTTGCTTTGGACGTAGGTTTGTGTGGTGGCCCTGAAAAGGGCCGATTGTTGTGAGCCGAGCCGGGCCGGCAAAGCGCGTTGCGTGCAGGGGAGCACGCAGCGCTGCTGGGCGGCGGGTCCGCGTGCCGATTGCCTGGCCTCTCTGTTTAGGCCTTCTTCTCGGTCTTCTTTGGCAGCAGGACGGCCTGGATGTTGGGCAGGACACCACCCTGTGCGATGGTGACGCCCGACAGGAGCTTGTTGAGCTCCTCGTCGTTGCGGATGGCAAGCTGCAGGTGGCGCGGGATGATGCGCGTCTTCTTGTTGTCGCGGGCCGCGTTTCCGGCCAGCTCGAGCACCTCAGCCGCGAGGTACTCCATGACGGCGGCGAGGTAGACGGGCGCCCCGGCGCCGACGCGCTCGGCGTAGTTTCCCTTGCGCAGGAGGCGGTGGATTCTGCCGACCGGGAACTGGAGCCCGGCCCTGCTTGAGCGGGACTTTGACTTGCCCTTGACCTTGCCTCCCTTTCCGCGTCCGGACATGGCGATGCGCTGTGGTGTAAAAAACGAGACGAGACGAACGACGGTGCGAGCCGCAGCGAGTCGAGCAGCGGAGTGGCGGCGCCGCCAGGGGTGGGGGTCCTTTATGCTCTCGGGTGCGGCGGCCGGTTGCGCTCGCGGCCCATTGGTCGGCGGCCGCAACGGGGCGAGCTGGTAAAGGTGCGGCGGCGGGGCGCGCTGGGTGCCACTGTGTGGGGAGACGCTGACTAGAGCGGAGCGCTTGCTGCTGGTGTTGCTGCCGTACGTTCCTGTTTGTCTGCGATGCCGCCCAAGACTAGCGGGAAGGCCGCCAAGAAGGCTGGCAAGGCGCAGAAGAACATTTCGAAGGGCGACAAGAAGAAGAAGCGCAAGAGGAAGGAGAGCTATGCCATCTACATCTACAAGGTGCTGAAGCAGGTGCACCCTGACACGGGCATCTCGTCGAAGGCGATGAGCATCATGAACAGCTTCGTGAACGACATTTTCGAGCGCATCGCGGCCGAGGCGTCTCGCCTGGCGCACTACAACAAGCGCTCGACCATCACGTCCCGCGAGATCCAGACCGCTGTGCGGCTGTTGCTGCCTGGCGAGCTGGCCAAGCACGCCGTGAGCGAGGGCACGAAGGCGGTGACCAAGTACACGAGCTCCAAGTAAGGAGGTGGCTCTGGAATGGAAGGAGAGAAGGCTCCTCCGTTGCGAGAGCGGCAAAACGGCCCTTTTCAGGGCCACCAAATGGCCTTTGCGGGAAGGGCGGAATTGTTGTTGTTTATGTTTGTTTTGTTTTGTTGTGTGTGTGAGTGGGTGGACGGCGGCAATAGCTACCGCTTTGGTTGCGACGCGACGGGGTGGGGTGGCCGATGCGATGAATTTGATTGTTGGGGGGGGGGCGCGTCGCGTGTTGCGGGGTACGGCCACGGTGTGACGTGGAATGGAGGCACGTGCGCACAACGAGTTGGTGTTGCCTGTCTGCGAGGGGGGGAAGTGCGATCGGTGATGTGCCCTTTGGATGGAGGTGCCGGTTAGTTACGTGACGGATGGAAACGAAACGCGATTGTTGTGTAACGACGGCCGTTTGCGGGTCGGTTTGCACGCCATGTATGGCGAGGGTGAAATGTGTGTCTGTAAATGCAGCGTGGAGGCGTGTGAGTGACGTTTAAATGAACGCGCATTGAGACACCAATGTGTATTGCATTGTACGGGCGACACGCACGATGATGTACCTTTCCTCCGACTCTGATTTCGATAGTCGTGTCTGACTGACTGTGTCTGCTTGTGTGCGTACGACGCACGCACACCGACGTCGTCATTGAAGATGCATGCACGCGTGGTCCAGTGCAGTACAGTAGAGTAAGCGCGACGCTAGAAGACGACGGTCGCTTTGGCGAATGTGCGTACACGTGTTTGTGTGTGTCGGTGGTGTGGTCCGATCCGTCGCCTCTGGGACACTGTCGATCGGCGCGGTACACCGGCATCACGCAACGGACGTCTGGAACACCCGTCGCACCGTCATACCGTTGGTACACCGTCGCGCTGAGGACGGTTAGCGAAAGGTGGACGAACCTCTGATCGGTCGAATGTCTGGGCAGAACGTGAGGAGAGAATGGTGGAGGAAAGGACGGAGGGAAAAAAAAAAAAGAGAGAAAAAACGGAAAAAAACAAGAACGAAACAAAACGGAGAAACGCAGTGTAGAGCAACGGAACGTTCCCGTGTCGGAGGTGTATTGTAGCCGCACTGAAATGCGTGTAACGGCGCGGCGGCAAGTGTCTTGCCGTGGTGAACGTTACCTTTGACGGCTGAATTGTGCGGTGCATTGCGTTGCTTTGCTTTGCTTTCCCGGATGTGTATGTAACGTTCGTTGAGATGGTTCTGAGGAAGAATGTACGACAGTGCCCGTGCCGTCTATGTTCGTGTGCAAAGCCATTGTGTGTGTGTGTGTGTGTGTGTGTGTGTGTGTGTGTGTGTTGTTTTGAGAATTGCGTCCGGGAATGGCGGTGGGCGTGCCCTGCATGTGGCCCGGAAGGCTGTTCGTTTCGCGGTAGTGTGTGGACAGGGGATGGGCACGCGTAACGCTGCTGGCATGGCATTCGGGAGATGGGAGGGGGCAAACGAAGAAAACAAGACGCACGCGGAGGCTATAAAGACGGGAGGGGCGCGGTGTGGGTGGCTTGCGCTGCGCTCGGCTGGCGCGTGCGGCGTTGTTTTTGTGCAAAAGAAGAGAAAACGAATGGGTTGCCGGGAGGGGGCCGTTGTGGTGTAGCCGCAGACGCGGCTGTCAGTGAACGTGGTGAGACCGACGGATGCGGGAGGGGCGGGGGCGGCGGTGAGAGCGGGGAAAACACTAGAAGAAGGAGGAAAAAAACGCTGCTGCAACCAACATAAAATGAGGCCTTTTGTAACCCGCCAGCAACAAAACAACAACAACAAAAAAGAAAGGTCTATCAACATTGAATGTAAATGGAAATGGACCCAAGTGTAACCTCCCCGCACAAATAGTCGCAAGTAAGTAAGCGAGTGAGTGAATGATGATGAAAATGTGCCGGAATGTTGTTAACGTCCCTAGAAAATGAACGAACGAAGATTGATGAGAAACGCTCGGTAATATGATGAATGGAAATAATGAACCATGAACATCTCAACAGACATAATTGAAAACCCGATAAAGGTTGTAAGGGCAGCGCTGGCTGACCTTTCGGCCCTGTATTCTGAAACGTCCCCCTTTGAACAACAATGTATAGAAAACTGTGCTTAAACTGACACACAATATTTTGAGCGCAACGCAATCTGACTATCAAAGATCCCTGCAAAAGAATGGCCCTGAGTAACATTAAAGTACACCTTTCGGAAATCACTTACCTCACAAAAATCTTCATTAGTCGAACTACTGCAATACAGCGAGCACCACTGCTGCCAGCTAAATAAGAGATTCAAACTACGGAGGGCACTAACTACTGATAGGGATAGTTAGCAAAGTAAAGATGTTTAATAGAGAACAACAAACAATGCATTTACCCTTAATATCATCACCAGTCATAATATATGTAATTTGAAAAGTCCGCCATCTCTCTGCTCACATGCACCAGTGCTGGCGGCTCACCCCTAACTGCGCAACGCTACGCGCTGTTCACATCCAGCTATAGCAGTTCATGACAACAATGCAAACTAGCCACAGACTGCACACAGCACAGGCAGTGATTTTCACGCAGAGCGCTACGTGGCGTTACCAATATAAAAAATGTAAACAAACAGCCTATGTACAAATTAGAAGAAAAAGAGCAAAAGATCGTTACGTCAATAAAAAAAAAAAACAAAAAGACAAAAGAGAAAACAAACTGCATCTATATGTGCTCTTAACTGTAGATACCTGTACACAGCTTCGTGCAATGAATGCCGGCTCACATTTAATGTTGATTGTTGGAGGAAATGCGTAGGAAATATTCTTTAAATGGAAATGAATGGTTGTACGTTAAAAAAAGTTAGTTTGGAAACAAAGTATTATTGGGGCATTTTGTTGTGAAGAAAATAGTTACAATTGACATACATTATTAGATTTGCGCAATGCAGCTTCATTACCTTACCTTTAATAACAATATGCATCGTCCCGAAGGGAGACCAGAGTCGCGAGAAGAGCACGCCGCCGCCCGCTCAGTACAATCGTCCACTCGCCAATACTGTCGACTGACTACTACCTCTCCCGACCCGCCACATATAGATGACAACTGTTCCTGCCGACGCGCTACGTGCTACTAGTGTCGTGTGGCGCAGACTAGCGACGATAAGAAACTCTCTGGTCAGAGATTGTGTCGTGCCTCGCCATCGCTGGTAATGAGTACATACGTGTTTCAGCGCGCGTACCGGAACACGCAGTGCGGAGCCCAGAGACTGTGTTGTCGAGGCCGTCGACGCAGTGCATGTCGGTCGGTCGGTCGAGTGCGTGCGGGAGGGCAGAGAGGCAGCGTCGGCACGGAGATGCACGCACGGGGGCTGCGGCGTGGCGCGTTTGCGGTAGGCGCCTTTGGTGGCAACGGCCGGGACAAGCAGCGGTGTGTGGTGTGGTGCGGGCCGGACAGGGGCGGAGGAGGAGGCGGCGCGACGATGGCATTGGGGCGGAAACGGGGACGGCGACGGCGGATGTTGAGAGGCGTCACGCGCGGACCGACACAGACGCACAGATAGATAGGGAGGAAGAAGAAGGGGCGGCTGGTGAGTGCAATTTAGGCGGTAGACACAAGAGGTCGGCACGGCATTTGCGTGATGTGGCGTTGTGACGGGGTGTGCTCGCTTGCCTCGTTTTGTTGATGCGCGCAGGACGATGTGCAGAGCAGCGGCGGGCGGCTCGGTTCGGTTTGGCCCGGCGGGCCGCGCTGTTGTCGCGGACGTGAGCGCCCCCTGGCGGGTGGCCGGAGGCGGCGCGGCGTGTTGGACGTGTGGCTGGCGGCAGTGCACAATTGCGAGTGGCTGGCGGTGTGGCGGTTGGCGCGTCGGCCGGCCGAGAGAGAGGAGAGGTATGTGTTTGCGGGCGCCTTTGCTGCGCGGCGTCGTGCAGGGAGGGCGGGCGCTTGTCGACTGTGTGACTGTGTGGCGAATTGGCGGCGTTGTGCTCCGGCCGAAGGCGTCGGGAAAGGAGAGTTGGTCGTGATGTCATGTCGCGCCGTGTCATGTTTGCGAAACGGCTGCCGAGAGGTGTGGTGGTAGCGAGCCGGTCGGTGTCAGTGCGATGGGAATGTGCGTTTGGCGGTTTTCGGTGTGCTTTTTTTTGCGGCGTGAGAGTGGGGCGGGCGGGCGGGCTTGCTGTTGTTGGTTCCTTGTGTCTTGTGTGTAGCTTGATGGCAACGTGGAAGGACGCCGGTTTCGAGCCGTGCGTGTGGTTGTCGACGTTGACTGGTTGGGGTGTGCCGTTGCACGTGCATGTTTGGGTCGTTGGAGTGGTTTTGGCTGGCTGGCTGTGTGTACGGGAAGGGGGAGGCGGCGGTGGATAGTGCAGTAGTTGTGTCGTTGCCACGGGCGTCGGGTGCGGCTGTGCGTAGTGGCGGAAAGGTGTCGGTTGCGGCAAGCGAGGCCGTCGTTGGCGGTGTCGCGTGCCTTCGTGAATCGAGTGGGGCGGGGAAAGGAGCAGCGTGCCGCTGCGTCGTGGCCGTTAGCCAGAGGCTGTGCTTTGATAGTTTTGTGGACGGTTCGTGCGAGGCGATTTGTTGCCTGCCCTATGTTTGTTTGTTTGTTTGTTGTTTTTGGAGACGACGACTGGTTGGTGGCGTGCGCGCGAGCGAAGTGGCGGTGTGCGTTTCCCGTGTCGACTGCCGACTGCCGGCTGGCGACAGGTGCGCCGTCGGTGGGGTGGGTGGCCGGCACAAGTAGAGGCGGCGGCGTCGTTGCGGTGTGTTTGTGTTGTCGGCTGTGTCGGCGACAGCTGTTTGTGCGGTGCGTGTGAATGGTGGTGCAAACGTGTGTGCTGGCGTTGAGGCTGCGACCGCGGCGTGTTTGTTGGTTGATGTTGAACAGCGGCTGTGTGCGGTGGTGGTGTTGCCGCACGTGCATCCGGCCCGGCGCGGAAAGCGCAGTTGCGGCGGCCCTTCGGTGCCAGCCACGTCGCGTGAGCGGCGGGTTGCTCTGGTCGACACGTGGTGCTCTGGTTTGTAGTTTGGTGCCCTTTGGCCGGTGGGTGGTCCGTGTGTCTCGGTATCTGGTCGTGGTCGTGCTGCCCGTTTGTCGGCGTTGTCTGTGGCTTCGCTTTTGTTTTTGCGGCGTGCCGACGACCCGACGCGACCTTTACACCCAAAGTGTGGCGCCCGTAGGTGAACCAACGTAATCCGACCTCGGCGCTTAAGCTCTAAGCCTAAGCTGAGCGAACCGAACCTGTAGCGTTGCGTAGCGTGAGGTGAGGTGAGGTGAGGTGCGGTGCGGTGCGGTGCGGTGAGGTCAGCCTCAGCGCCAAGTAAGCCAAGCTGTCCGGCCGTGAGGTGGGTGGGTGGTTGGGTGGGTAGGTAGGTAGGTAGGTAGGTAGGTGCGGCTGCTGCGGCCACCTGACGCCCGACGTGTGTTTGAATGCTTAACCTAAGTTTGAGGCTTAACCTAAACCAAGTGGCCTTAACCTAACCTAACCTAACCTAACCTAACCTCGGACGCCCGACGTGTGTTTGAATGCTTAACCTAAGTTTGACGCTTAACCTAACACCGACCCTTAACCTAACCCAAGTGCCCCTAACCTAACCTTAATGTAATGTAACGTAACCTAACCTAACCTCTGACGGCTGACGTGTGTTTTGAATGCTTAACCTAACCCAAGTGCCCTTAACGTAACGCACGTCCACCGAACCTAACCGAGACGTGTGAACCTAATGTCTAACTCGTAACGCGTGATGTTGGCTGTCGTGTGTGCTGACGGCAGATTGGGTTGGTCTGTAGTTGCGGATTTCGGTTTGCCTCGGGCGAGGGGTTGGCTCGTAAGCGGCGAGGGGCGCTCCGGCGGAGCATGTTGCTTTGCAGGCGGCGCCCGTTTTTGCGGCGGGCACAATTGAAATTGTTGGGAAACGAACGAAAGGGCTGTGAATGTTGGCGGGCGAGAGGAGGAGGACGTGGCCCGACGGCTGCGGGCCGATCGGGAAACGGTGGGAGGGCGATGGGGCGGCGGAGGTGCGTTTGCACGGCCGTCATCGCCGCACGCCTCCGCTTGTGTGGCTGTGGCGCCGGCCGCGCAGGCCGGGCTGCCGCGGCGACGGTGTGGGGCTTTTGCCGAAGGTTTGGCCATTGTGGCCGGTCGCCGGCTGGGGCTGTGGGGGCGGCATTTGGGCGTGGGCGGCGATTCTCGGCGGGCCGACCCAGGCTGTAGCGCGCGGTGGCTGCAGTTTGGCCGTGGTTTGCGGCGCTGCCGTGGCGACTGGTTGGCGACTGTGGTGTGGCTGTGTGTAGCCCCATCCTCGGTGGTTTGAAAGGCGCGGGTGGTTGTGGCGCAGGTGTGGGGCTGCTCCGCACAGGCTGTCGGACGTTGGGCGGTAGCAAGCGCGGGAGGCGCGGCGCGGCGGCGCGCAGAGTGGCGGCCGCTCTCTCGGCCGTCCGCGCCCGCCCGCGACACTGGCTGGGCCTGTGGCGCGAGGCGGCTATTCCTCTGCTGTGCGCTCCGCTCGCTGCGTGTCTCCTCTCGCTCTCGCTGCTCGCTGTGTTGTGTGTTAACGCGCGTCGTCGAAATGGCAGATCAGGCGGCTACGAACGAGACTGCTGCGGCACCCGCCGCCACCGGCACTACGAAGAAGGCAAAGTCTGCGTCGGCTGCGAAGAAGCCGCGCGCCAAGCCTGCGCACCCGCGCACCTCTGAGATGGTGACGGCCGCCATCAAGAGTCTGAAGGAGCGCGGCGGATCGTCGCTGCAGGCGATCAAGAAGTACATTGCCGCGCACTACAAGCTGGACGCGGAGAAGCTGGCGCCGTTTATCAAGAAGTACCTCAAGTCGGCCGTGGTGGCGGGCGAGCTGGTGCAGACGAAGGGGAAGGGCGCGTCCGGCTCTTTCAAGCTTGCCGGCGCCGGCGGCGGGGCGGCTGAGGGCGGCAAGGCTCGTGCTGGCGGTGCCAAGAAGAAGCGCGCCGCTCCGGCCAGCAAGGAGAAGAAGGGCGCCCGTGCGGCCGGCGCAAAGAAGGCTGGTGGCGTGAAGGCGGCGACTGGTCGGAAGGCGGGCGCCGCCAAGAAGGCGTCTGCGGCGTCGGCCGCTCCCGCCGGTGCGAAGAAGGCGGCTGCTGCCAAGCCGGCCAAGGCCAAGTCGCCGTCGAAGGCGAAGAAGGCCGCCAAGGTTCCGACGAAGAAGCCGAAGGCGCCGCGCCCGAAGAAGGCGACGACGCCGTCTAAGGCGAAGGCTTCGCCCAAGAAGAAGAAGTAGAGAGGAATGGGAAAGGAAGGGTTGGCGGTTGACTCCGTCGTCCGCACCCCCCGTCCCCGTCGTCTAGTGGCGCGCAACAGACGCGCGGCCCAAAACGGCCCTTCTCAGGGCCATCAAAGCACGTCGGGAAGGTTTTGATTGTCGTGTTTGTGTTGCGGTGTGGTTGTGTCGTCTGGCGTTTCTGTATGCCCGTGTGTGGATACTGTTTGCGTGCCGTGGTGGTTGGATTGCGGGGGGTCGGTGGCGGGTGCGGGCGGCGGTAGCGGTTGATTGTCGCCGTTTTTGGTCGCGGCCGGCCGACGGTTGGTTTTGTGTCATGTTGTTTGAATACTTTGGTTTGGCTGCCTGCCGTCTTCTCGGATGTGTCTTGTCTTGTGTGTGTGTGTTCTTGGATGGAACGGGGGCGGGGGACGTTGAGATGTGGGGAAAGGGTCGGTGGCGTTGGACGTGCCTGGCTTTTTGTTTGTTTCTCTTTTCGAAACGAAGCGGCGGCCGGCCGTGTGGTTGACGGCGTCGGCCGATGGGTATTGTGCGCCGCGCCGGGGAGGGACGATGTTGATTGTTGCGCGCGCCAGCAAGCTGGCAGAGGAGAGCGGCTGTGGCGGACGGACGGGAAGTGGAAGTGGTGTTTTGTCTTTGGTTCTGTGGTTGTGGGGCGAGAGGCGACCGACAAAGTTTGCTCGCGACGGAGTGATGTTAGTGGCCCTTAAAAGGGCCGTTTTGTTTGTTTGCGTGCGCGGGCGGTGCCCAGCGGCTGGCGCGGTGTTTAGGCGCGCTCGCCGCGGATGCGGCGCGCGAGCTGGATGTCCTTGGGCATGATGGTGACGCGCTTGGCGTGGATTGCGCACAGGTTGGTGTCTTCGAAGAGGCCGACGAGGTAGGCCTCGCTGGCCTCCTGCAGGGCCATGACCGCGGAGCTCTGGAAGCGCAGGTCGGTCTTGAAGTCCTGGGCGATCTCGCGCACTAGGCGCTGGAATGGCAGCTTGCGGATGAGCAGCTCTGTGCTCTTCTGGTAGCGCCTGATTTCTCGCAGGGCGACGGTGCCCGGCCTGTAGCGGTGGGGCTTCTTGACGCCGCCGGTGGCGGGCGCGCTCTTCCTCGCCGCCTTGGTGGCGAGCTGTTTGCGCGGCGCCTTTCCGCCGGTGGACTTGCGGGCCGTTTGCTTTGTGCGGGCCATAGCGGTAGCGGTTAGCGGAGCGGCGTGGAGGCGAGGTGCTGCGTCGGGTGCTGCCTTGACGAGACGGGCGCGCGCCAGCGGCCGTGGTGCGCTTATATGCCCTCGGTTGCGCGTGGTGGGGGGAGGGCGGGCCAGAGTCTATATAGGGGGGCTGGCGCGTGCGCCGGGCGCAGACCGTAGCCGACTCGCTAGCGCCGGGTGAGGAGCCAGCCGCTGCAGCAGACGTTTTGCTTGCCTTGAGCTTTTTTTGAGGATTTAGAAGAGATGACTGGCCGCGGCAAGGGAGGAAAGGGGCTCGGCAAGGGTGGCGCCAAGCGGCACCGCAAGGTGTTGCGCGACAACATCCAGGGCATCACGAAGCCCGCGATCCGCCGCCTGGCTCGCAGGGGCGGCGTGAAGCGCATCTCTGGTCTGATCTACGAGGAGACCCGCGGAGTGCTGAAGGTGTTCCTGGAGAACGTGATCCGCGACGCGGTGACGTACACTGAGCACGCCAAGCGCAAGACTGTGACGGCCATGGACGTGGTGTACGCCCTGAAGAGGCAGGGGCGCACCCTGTACGGTTTCGGCGGTTAGGCGCGTCGCAGCCGGTGTGCTGTGCCGCGTTGGCCTTCCCGCGGCCGTGGGAGAGACGAAAACGGCCCTTTTCAGGGCCACCACACTGTTCGGAAATTGAAAAGTGCGAAAGAGTCTGTGTTGTTGCCTGCCTGCCTGCCTGCCTGCCTTCTTTCTTTCATTCTTCATTTCGTTTGCGTTTGACTGACGTGACGTGACTGGGAGAAAGGAAAGGAAGCGGGTCTTGTGTGTGTGTGTGTGTGTGTGTGTGTGTGTGCGTGCGTGCGAGAGAGGGCGTTGTGTGTTTGTTTTGTTTATCGATCGATGGAGACGCCGGGCTGTGTGGTGTTGTTGTTGTTGTTGTTGTTGTTGTTGTTGTTGTGCGAGAGGCGGTGAATATTTGCGTGGTTTCGGCTGTGTGTTTGCGGCGGCGTTGGAGTTGCCGAGGCAAGGCGTGCCCATAGGCGGCCGGATCAGCTGTTTCGTTTGTACGTGGCGCGCGGGAGTGGAGGGCGGTGTGTCGACACGCTCGTTTAACAGTGGTGATTATTGCTGTCGTTGTCGTTTGGAAGGCGACTGTGCGTGCGTGGAGGTGCTTGAGGCAAACGAAACAAAACAAGAGAAATGTGTGTGTGTGTGTGTGTGTGTGTGTTGGGCCACACGGGCTGTGGACGACAAGATGGCGGCGGCTCTTCTTGTTGTTCTCTCTTTTAGTCCTCTACCGTTAGAGGGGGAGTTGGTGGAGGTTATTGTCGCCTGTGGACATTTGCTCCTCTTTCCTGTGTGTTGTTCTTATCTTTGGTAGTGTGCTTTTTCGGACGTTGCTGTTTGTTGAGAGTGATTATGTGTTCTGTTTGTGCTACTGCTGGAGTAGCGACTCGGGTCTTGCACATCTGTCCCTGTGGTGTTCATATTGCCCAAGGGTCAAGACGTAATAGTCATTTTGTGAATTCCGCGCGGTGGCGTTAGAACGCTTCTGCCAGGGCGCGGAATCGTGTTGTGGGTGGTTCTAGGCAGGTCTGCCGCGGGGACGTGTAAGGCCCGTCGTAGAGCGCTCTGCTTTGGACCCTTCTGTAGGCGATGCATCGTCGATCTGGCTGCATAGCCCCATACAGGGCGCGCATATTTCCAGTATCGCTACCCCTGTTGCGGGGTCGAGGGAACAGGGGTACAGGATCTGCATCCTGGCGTGAGCGTTTGTGCCAAGTCCCCCTATGTGACACTTGGATGTCAGGCGTGACACCGAGGTACCTCGCAGAATATCTCCCCCTGCAATCGTAGCAGTTGGTATGGTCTTGTTGCCGGCGGCGGCTGTGGAAGTGAAGTAAAGCAAAGCGCGGCGAGGACGACTGAAATTTTGCTTTGGACGTAGGTTTGTGTGGTGGCCCTGAAAAGGGCCGATTGTTGTGAGCCGAGCCGGGCCGGCAAAGCGCGTTGCGTGCAGGGGAGCACGCAGCGCTGCTGGGCGGCGGGTCCGCGTGCCGATTGCCTGGCCTCTCTGTTTAGGCCTTCTTCTCGGTCTTCTTTGGCAGCAGGACGGCCTGGATGTTGGGCAGGACACCACCCTGTGCGATGGTGACGCCCGACAGGAGCTTGTTGAGCTCCTCGTCGTTGCGGATGGCAAGCTGCAGGTGGCGCGGGATGATGCGCGTCTTCTTGTTGTCGCGGGCCGCGTTTCCGGCCAGCTCGAGCACCTCAGCCGCGAGGTACTCCATGACGGCGGCGAGGTAGACGGGCGCCCCGGCGCCGACGCGCTCGGCGTAGTTTCCCTTGCGCAGGAGGCGGTGGATTCTGCCGACCGGGAACTGGAGCCCGGCCCTGCTTGAGCGGGACTTTGACTTGCCCTTGACCTTGCCTCCCTTTCCGCGTCCGGACATGGCGATGCGCTGTGGTGTAAAAAACGAGACGAGACGAACGACGGTGCGAGCCGCAGCGAGTCGAGCAGCGGAGTGGCGGCGCCGCCAGGGGTGGGGGTCCTTTATGCTCTCGGGTGCGGCGGCCGGTTGCGCTCGCGGCCCATTGGTCGGCGGCCGCAACGGGGCGAGCTGGTAAAGGTGCGGCGGCGGGGCGCGCTGGGTGCCACTGTGTGGGGAGACGCTGACTAGAGCGGAGCGCTTGCTGCTGGTGTTGCTGCCGTACGTTCCTGTTTGTCTGCGATGCCGCCCAAGACTAGCGGGAAGGCCGCCAAGAAGGCTGGCAAGGCGCAGAAGAACATTTCGAAGGGCGACAAGAAGAAGAAGCGCAAGAGGAAGGAGAGCTATGCCATCTACATCTACAAGGTGCTGAAGCAGGTGCACCCTGACACGGGCATCTCGTCGAAGGCGATGAGCATCATGAACAGCTTCGTGAACGACATTTTCGAGCGCATCGCGGCCGAGGCGTCTCGCCTGGCGCACTACAACAAGCGCTCGACCATCACGTCCCGCGAGATCCAGACCGCTGTGCGGCTGTTGCTGCCTGGCGAGCTGGCCAAGCACGCCGTGAGCGAGGGCACGAAGGCGGTGACCAAGTACACGAGCTCCAAGTAAGGAGGTGGCTCTGGAATGGAAGGAGAGAAGGCTCCTCCGTTGCGAGAGCGGCAAAACGGCCCTTTTCAGGGCCACCAAATGGCCTTTGCGGGAAGGGCGGAATTGTTGTTGTTTATGTTTGTTTTGTTTTGTTGTGTGTGTGAGTGGGTGGACGGCGGCAATAGCTACCGCTTTGGTTGCGACGCGACGGGGTGGGGTGGCCGATGCGATGAATTTGATTGTTGGGGGGGGGGCGCGTCGCGTGTTGCGGGGTACGGCCACGGTGTGACGTGGAATGGAGGCACGTGCGCACAACGAGTTGGTGTTGCCTGTCTGCGAGGGGGGGAAGTGCGATCGGTGATGTGCCCTTTGGATGGAGGTGCCGGTTAGTTACGTGACGGATGGAAACGAAACGCGATTGTTGTGTAACGACGGCCGTTTGCGGGTCGGTTTGCACGCCATGTATGGCGAGGGTGAAATGTGTGTCTGTAAATGCAGCGTGGAGGCGTGTGAGTGACGTTTAAATGAACGCGCATTGAGACACCAATGTGTATTGCATTGTACGGGCGACACGCACGATGATGTACCTTTCCTCCGACTCTGATTTCGATAGTCGTGTCTGACTGACTGTGTCTGCTTGTGTGCGTACGACGCACGCACACCGACGTCGTCATTGAAGATGCATGCACGCGTGGTCCAGTGCAGTACAGTAGAGTAAGCGCGACGCTAGAAGACGACGGTCGCTTTGGCGAATGTGCGTACACGTGTTTGTGTGTGTCGGTGGTGTGGTCCGATCCGTCGCCTCTGGGACACTGTCGATCGGCGCGGTACACCGGCATCACGCAACGGACGTCTGGAACACCCGTCGCACCGTCATACCGTTGGTACACCGTCGCGCTGAGGACGGTTAGCGAAAGGTGGACGAACCTCTGATCGGTCGAATGTCTGGGCAGAACGTGAGGAGAGAATGGTGGAGGAAAGGACGGAGGGAAAAAAAAAAAAAGAGAGAAAAAACGGAAAAAAACAAGAACGAAACAAAACGGAGAAACGCAGTGTAGAGCAACGGAACGTTCCCGTGTCGGAGGTGTATTGTAGCCGCACTGAAATGCGTGTAACGGCGCGGCGGCAAGTGTCTTGCCGTGGTGAACGTTACCTTTGACGGCTGAATTGTGCGGTGCGTTGCGTTGCTTTGCTTTGCTTTCCCGGATGTGTATGTAACGTTCGTTGAGATGGTTCTGAGGAAGAATGTACGACAGTGCCCGTGCCGTCTATGTTCGTGTGCAAAGCCATTGTGTGTGTGTGTGTGTGTGTGTGTGTGTGTGTGTGTGTGTGTTGTTTTGAGAATTGCGTCCGGGAATGGCGGTGGGCGTGCCCTGCATGTGGCCCGGAAGGCTGTTCGTTTCGCGGTAGTGTGTGGACAGGGGATGGGCACGCGTAACGCTGCTGGCATGGCATTCGGGAGATGGGAGGGGGCAAACGAAGAAAACAAGACGCACGCGGAGGCTATAAAGACGGGAGGGGCGCGGTGTGGGTGGCTTGCGCTGCGCTCGGCTGGCGCGTGCGGCGTTGTTTTTGTGCAAAAGAAGAGAAAACGAATGGGTTGCCGGGAGGGGGCCGTTGTGGTGTAGCCGCAGACGCGGCTGTCAGTGAACGTGGTGAGACCGACGGATGCGGGAGGGGCGGGGGCGGCGGTGAGAGCGGGGAAAACACTAGAAGAAGGAGGAAAAAAACGCTGCTGCAACCAACATAAAATGAGGCCTTTTGTAACCCGCCAGCAACAAAACAACAACAACAAAAAAGAAAGGTCTATCAACATTGAATGTAAATGGAAATGGACCCAAGTGTAACCTCCCCGCACAAATAGTCGCAAGTAAGTAAGCGAGTGAGTGAATGATGATGAAAATGTGCCGGAATGTTGTTAACGTCCCTAGAAAATGAACGAACGAAGATTGATGAGAAACGCTCGGTAATATGATGAATGGAAATAATGAACCATGAACATCTCAACAGACATAATTGAAAACCCGATAAAGGTTGTAAGGGCAGCGCTGGCTGACCTTTCGGCCCTGTATTCTGAAACGTCCCCCTTTGAACAACAATGTATAGAAAACTGTGCTTAAACTGACACACAATATTTTGAGCGCAACGCAATCTGACTATCAAAGATCCCTGCAAAAGAATGGCCCTGAGTAACATTAAAGTACACCTTTCGGAAATCACTTACCTCACAAAAATCTTCATTAGTCGAACTACTGCAATACAGCGAGCACCACTGCTGCCAGCTAAATAAGAGATTCAAACTACGGAGGGCACTAACTACTGATAGGGATAGTTAGCAAAGTAAAGATGTTTAATAGAGAACAACAAACAATGCATTTACCCTTAATATCATCACCAGTCATAATATATGTAATTTGAAAAGTCCGCCATCTCTCTGCTCACATGCACCAGTGCTGGCGGCTCACCCCTAACTGCGCAACGCTACGCGCTGTTCACATCCAGCTATAGCAGTTCATGACAACAATGCAAACTAGCCACAGACTGCACACAGCACAGGCAGTGATTTTCACGCAGAGCGCTACGTGGCGTTACCAATATAAAAAATGTAAACAAACAGCCTATGTACAAATTAGAAGAAAAAGAGCAAAAGATCGTTACGTCAATAAAAAAAAAAAACAAAAAGACAAAAGAGAAAACAAACTGCATCTATATGTGCTCTTAACTGTAGATACCTGTACACAGCTTCGTGCAATGAATGCCGGCTCACATTTAATGTTGATTGTTGGAGGAAATGCGTAGGAAATATTCTTTAAATGGAAATGAATGGTTGTACGTTAAAAAAAGTTAGTTTGGAAACAAAGTATTATTGGGGCATTTTGTTGTGAAGAAAATAGTTACAATTGACATACATTATTAGATTTGCGCAATGCAGCTTCATTACCTTACCTTTAATAACAATATGCATCGTCCCGAAGGGAGACCAGAGTCGCGAGAAGAGCACGCCGCCGCCCGCTCAGTACAATCGTCCACTCGCCAATACTGTCGACTGACTACTACCTCTCCCGACCCGCCACATATAGATGACAACTGTTCCTGCCGACGCGCTACGTGCTACTAGTGTCGTGTGGCGCAGACTAGCGACGATAAGAAACTCTCTGGTCAGAGATTGTGTCGTGCCTCGCCATCGCTGGTAATGAGTACATACGTGTTTCAGCGCGCGTACCGGAACACGCAGTGCGGAGCCCAGAGACTGTGTTGTCGAGGCCGTCGACGCAGTGCATGTCGGTCGGTCGGTCGAGTGCGTGCGGGAGGGCAGAGAGGCAGCGTCGGCACGGAGATGCACGCACGGGGGCTGCGGCGTGGCGCGTTTGCGGTAGGCGCCTTTGGTGGCAACGGCCGGGACAAGCAGCGGTGTGTGGTGTGGTGCGGGCCGGACAGGGGCGGAGGAGGAGGCGGCGCGACGATGGCATTGGGGCGGAAACGGGGACGGCGACGGCGGATGTTGAGAGGCGTCACGCGCGGACCGACACAGACGCACAGATAGATAGGGAGGAAGAAGAAGGGGCGGCTGGTGAGTGCAATTTAGGCGGTAGACACAAGAGGTCGGCACGGCATTTGCGTGATGTGGCGTTGTGACGGGGTGTGCTCGCTTGCCTCGTTTTGTTGATGCGCGCAGGACGATGTGCAGAGCAGCGGCGGGCGGCTCGGTTCGGTTTGGCCCGGCGGGCCGCGCTGTTGTCGCGGACGTGAGCGCCCCCTGGCGGGTGGCCGGAGGCGGCGCGGCGTGTTGGACGTGTGGCTGGCGGCAGTGCACAATTGCGAGTGGCTGGCGGTGTGGCGGTTGGCGCGTCGGCCGGCCGAGAGAGAGGAGAGGTATGTGTTTGCGGGCGCCTTTGCTGCGCGGCGTCGTGCAGGGAGGGCGGGCGCTTGTCGACTGTGTGACTGTGTGGCGAATTGGCGGCGTTGTGCTCCGGCCGAAGGCGTCGGGAAAGGAGAGTTGGTCGTGATGTCATGTCGCGCCGTGTCATGTTTGCGAAACGGCTGCCGAGAGGTGTGGTGGTAGCGAGCCGGTCGGTGTCAGTGCGATGGGAATGTGCGTTTGGCGGTTTTCGGTGTGCTTTTTTTTGCGGCGTGAGAGTGGGGCGGGCGGGCGGGCTTGCTGTTGTTGGTTCCTTGTGTCTTGTGTGTAGCTTGATGGCAACGTGGAAGGACGCCGGTTTCGAGCCGTGCGTGTGGTTGTCGACGTTGACTGGTTGGGGTGTGCCGTTGCACGTGCATGTTTGGGTCGTTGGAGTGGTTTTGGCTGGCTGGCTGTGTGTACGGGAAGGGGGAGGCGGCGGTGGATAGTGCAGTAGTTGTGTCGTTGCCACGGGCGTCGGGTGCGGCTGTGCGTAGTGGCGGAAAGGTGTCGGTTGCGGCAAGCGAGGCCGTCGTTGGCGGTGTCGCGTGCCTTCGTGAATCGAGTGGGGCGGGGAAAGGAGCAGCGTGCCGCTGCGTCGTGGCCGTTAGCCAGAGGCTGTGCTTTGATAGTTTTGTGGACGGTTCGTGCGAGGCGATTTGTTGCCTGCCCTATGTTTGTTTGTTTGTTTGTTGTTTTTGGAGACGACGACTGGTTGGTGGCGTGCGCGCGAGCGAAGTGGCGGTGTGCGTTTCCCGTGTCGACTGCCGACTGCCGGCTGGCGACAGGTGCGCCGTCGGTGGGGTGGGTGGCCGGCACAAGTAGAGGCGGCGGCGTCGTTGCGGTGTGTTTGTGTTGTCGGCTGTGTCGGCGACAGCTGTTTGTGCGGTGCGTGTGAATGGTGGTGCAAACGTGTGTGCTGGCGTTGAGGCTGCGACCGCGGCGTGTTTGTTGGTTGATGTTGAACAGCGGCTGTGTGCGGTGGTGGTGTTGCCGCACGTGCATCCGGCCCGGCGCGGAAAGCGCAGTTGCGGCGGCCCTTCGGTGCCAGCCACGTCGCGTGAGCGGCGGGTTGCTCTGGTCGACACGTGGTGCTCTGGTTTGTAGTTTGGTGCCCTTTGGCCGGTGGGTGGTCCGTGTGTCTCGGTATCTGGTCGTGGTCGTGCTGCCCGTTTGTCGGCGTTGTCTGTGGCTTCGCTTTTGTTTTTGCGGCGTGCCGACGACCCGACGCGACCTTTACACCCAAAGTGTGGCGCCCGTAGGTGAACCAACGTAATCCGACCTCGGCGCTTAAGCTCTAAGCCTAAGCTGAGCGAACCGAACCTGTAGCGTTGCGTAGCGTGAGGTGAGGTGAGGTGCGGTGCGGTGCGGTGCGGTGAGGTCAGCCTCAGCGCCAAGTAAGCCAAGCTGTCCGGCCGTGAGGTGGGTGGGTGGTTGGGTGGGTAGGTAGGTAGGTAGGTAGGTAGGTGCGGCTGCTGCGGCCACCTGACGCCCGACGTGTGTTTGAATGCTTAACCTAAGTTTGAGGCTTAACCTAAACCAAGTGGCCTTAACCTAACCTAACCTAACCTAACCTAACCTCGGACGCCCGACGTGTGTTTGAATGCTTAACCTAAGTTTGACGCTTAACCTAACACCGACCCTTAACCTAACCCAAGTGCCCCTAACCTAACCTTAATGTAATGTAACGTAACCTAACCTAACCTCTGACGGCTGACGTGTGTTTTGAATGCTTAACCTAACCCAAGTGCCCTTAACGTAACGCACGTCCACCGAACCTAACCGAGACGTGTGAACCTAATGTCTAACTCGTAACGCGTGATGTTGGCTGTCGTGTGTGCTGACGGCAGATTGGGTTGGTCTGTAGTTGCGGATTTCGGTTTGCCTCGGGCGAGGGGTTGGCTCGTAAGCGGCGAGGGGCGCTCCGGCGGAGCATGTTGCTTTGCAGGCGGCGCCCGTTTTTGCGGCGGGCACAATTGAAATTGTTGGGAAACGAACGAAAGGGCTGTGAATGTTGGCGGGCGAGAGGAGGAGGACGTGGCCCGACGGCTGCGGGCCGATCGGGAAACGGTGGGAGGGCGATGGGGCGGCGGAGGTGCGTTTGCACGGCCGTCATCGCCGCACGCCTCCGCTTGTGTGGCTGTGGCGCCGGCCGCGCAGGCCGGGCTGCCGCGGCGACGGTGTGGGGCTTTTGCCGAAGGTTTGGCCATTGTGGCCGGTCGCCGGCTGGGGCTGTGGGGGCGGCATTTGGGCGTGGGCGGCGATTCTCGGCGGGCCGACCCAGGCTGTAGCGCGCGGTGGCTGCAGTTTGGCCGTGGTTTGCGGCGCTGCCGTGGCGACTGGTTGGCGACTGTGGTGTGGCTGTGTGTAGCCCCATCCTCGGTGGTTTGAAAGGCGCGGGTGGTTGTGGCGCAGGTGTGGGGCTGCTCCGCACAGGCTGTCGGACGTTGGGCGGTAGCAAGCGCGGGAGGCGCGGCGCGGCGGCGCGCAGAGTGGCGGCCGCTCTCTCGGCCGTCCGCGCCCGCCCGCGACACTGGCTGGGCCTGTGGCGCGAGGCGGCTATTCCTCTGCTGTGCGCTCCGCTCGCTGCGTGTCTCCTCTCGCTCTCGCTGCTCGCTGTGTTGTGTGTTAACGCGCGTCGTCGAAATGGCAGATCAGGCGGCTACGAACGAGACTGCTGCGGCACCCGCCGCCACCGGCACTACGAAGAAGGCAAAGTCTGCGTCGGCTGCGAAGAAGCCGCGCGCCAAGCCTGCGCACCCGCGCACCTCTGAGATGGTGACGGCCGCCATCAAGAGTCTGAAGGAGCGCGGCGGATCGTCGCTGCAGGCGATCAAGAAGTACATTGCCGCGCACTACAAGCTGGACGCGGAGAAGCTGGCGCCGTTTATCAAGAAGTACCTCAAGTCGGCCGTGGTGGCGGGCGAGCTGGTGCAGACGAAGGGGAAGGGCGCGTCCGGCTCTTTCAAGCTTGCCGGCGCCGGCGGCGGGGCGGCTGAGGGCGGCAAGGCTCGTGCTGGCGGTGCCAAGAAGAAGCGCGCCGCTCCGGCCAGCAAGGAGAAGAAGGGCGCCCGTGCGGCCGGCGCAAAGAAGGCTGGTGGCGTGAAGGCGGCGACTGGTCGGAAGGCGGGCGCCGCCAAGAAGGCGTCTGCGGCGTCGGCCGCTCCCGCCGGTGCGAAGAAGGCGGCTGCTGCCAAGCCGGCCAAGGCCAAGTCGCCGTCGAAGGCGAAGAAGGCCGCCAAGGTTCCGACGAAGAAGCCGAAGGCGCCGCGCCCGAAGAAGGCGACGACGCCGTCTAAGGCGAAGGCTTCGCCCAAGAAGAAGAAGTAGAGAGGAATGGGAAAGGAAGGGTTGGCGGTTGACTCCGTCGTCCGCACCCCCCGTCCCCGTCGTCTAGTGGCGCGCAACAGACGCGCGGCCCAAAACGGCCCTTCTCAGGGCCATCAAAGCACGTCGGGAAGGTTTTGATTGTCGTGTTTGTGTTGCGGTGTGGTTGTGTCGTCTGGCGTTTCTGTATGCCCGTGTGTGGATACTGTTTGCGTGCCGTGGTGGTTGGATTGCGGGGGGTCGGTGGCGGGTGCGGGCGGCGGTAGCGGTTGATTGTCGCCGTTTTTGGTCGCGGCCGGCCGACGGTTGGTTTTGTGTCATGTTGTTTGAATACTTTGGTTTGGCTGCCTGCCGTCTTCTCGGATGTGTCTTGTCTTGTGTGTGTGTGTTCTTGGATGGAACGGGGGCGGGGGACGTTGAGATGTGGGGAAAGGGTCGGTGGCGTTGGACGTGCCTGGCTTTTTGTTTGTTTCTCTTTTCGAAACGAAGCGGCGGCCGGCCGTGTGGTTGACGGCGTCGGCCGATGGGTATTGTGCGCCGCGCCGGGGAGGGACGATGTTGATTGTTGCGCGCGCCAGCAAGCTGGCAGAGGAGAGCGGCTGTGGCGGACGGACGGGAAGTGGAAGTGGTGTTTTGTCTTTGGTTCTGTGGTTGTGGGGCGAGAGGCGACCGACAAAGTTTGCTCGCGACGGAGTGATGTTAGTGGCCCTTAAAAGGGCCGTTTTGTTTGTTTGCGTGCGCGGGCGGTGCCCAGCGGCTGGCGCGGTGTTTAGGCGCGCTCGCCGCGGATGCGGCGCGCGAGCTGGATGTCCTTGGGCATGATGGTGACGCGCTTGGCGTGGATTGCGCACAGGTTGGTGTCTTCGAAGAGGCCGACGAGGTAGGCCTCGCTGGCCTCCTGCAGGGCCATGACCGCGGAGCTCTGGAAGCGCAGGTCGGTCTTGAAGTCCTGGGCGATCTCGCGCACTAGGCGCTGGAATGGCAGCTTGCGGATGAGCAGCTCTGTGCTCTTCTGGTAGCGCCTGATTTCTCGCAGGGCGACGGTGCCCGGCCTGTAGCGGTGGGGCTTCTTGACGCCGCCGGTGGCGGGCGCGCTCTTCCTCGCCGCCTTGGTGGCGAGCTGTTTGCGCGGCGCCTTTCCGCCGGTGGACTTGCGGGCCGTTTGCTTTGTGCGGGCCATAGCGGTAGCGGTTAGCGGAGCGGCGTGGAGGCGAGGTGCTGCGTCGGGTGCTGCCTTGACGAGACGGGCGCGCGCCAGCGGCCGTGGTGCGCTTATATGCCCTCGGTTGCGCGTGGTGGGGGGAGGGCGGGCCAGAGTCTATATAGGGGGGCTGGCGCGTGCGCCGGGCGCCCCGCCCGTGGCCCAGTCTGCGCCGAGCCGCCGCAGCGTCAGGTCGCTCGGGCTCTTCGCAGCGCTTTGTCCGTCTCGCGCCTTTGTTCACGAGCGCCTTTGTTTCCGCGCGCCTTTGTCAAGGCACGCGGGTCGGAGGTGGCCACGTGGCAGAAGCGGTAGCGGACTTCCGCAGTTAACGTCTCGCTCGCGAGTACGTTAGCGGCAAAATTGTGTGTTAGCGTTATCGTGGCTGCAATACAAATTGATCAGTATCAATTTGTATTGCGCCTAGGGACTGTTAGGGCACGCCGTGAGTCAGGACCCCCTTCACGTGGGACCAGTCCGCGCTCACTCGTTTAGTACCCACAAGAATTTCCTGTCTTCCACATGGAAGCCAACAACATCGCTGCGAACGTCGCGGCGGTGGTCGCCGCGTCAGAGCACGCTCTGGCGGCGGCCCCTAATGCCCCGATCCACGCGGCCGCCCCTCCAGGGTATCGACCACTCACAGGAGTCGAGCTGTTTGTGGTATTAAACCGCAGGGCCAGCCCCAAAGACGCCGCGGAACGCGAGGCCGCGGAAAAAGCCTACAAAAGGTTCTTACAATATGATCTCGCCGCTGCATTGCCAGGCACAGCCATTGAAGAGGCCATGGTACCGCCGGGAGCCCCGCCAGGCGTGTCCACGCAAGAGGACACTGCACTGCCGGAGGCGGCCCCGAAGGGAGCGGAGCCGCCAGGCGTGGTGTCACAAGCACCCACTGCCCTGCTGGCCCCCCCTACGGTACAGGCCGGTCAAGAGGCTGCTGACTTGCCAGCAGCATCTCGCGAGGATACACTTCCAGAGGCAAACCTGGAACAACTAATCTGCGATGGCGAGTCTATGGAAGTCTCGCTGCCATCGCGAAAAAGACCTGCGGACGACGATGAGTCGTCCGAATCCTCCTCCTCTTCTGTCCACAGATCGCTGCAGAAGAAGAAGCCAATCGCGCCAGAAGGCGCCACAGCGGACGACGACGCCGCCCAGGAAGACGAAGAGGGGTTTGTCGTCCCGAAGCGGAGGCACACGGCCCGAGCAAGAAAGCTCGAGCAGGTGCAGCCGCTCCCGACGGCAAACTCGTTCGAGGCCGCCCCAACCGACACCGAAGCTATGGAGGAAGCGCCAGCGCCGCCCAAAAGGGTGGCCCCTCCACCAATCAATGTCCTATGGAAGGACACCTTTCGAGCCTTCCTCGAAAAATTTTCAGATGGTGTGTCCACACCACCCAAAATAAAGTCCCTCGGGCGTGAGATGTTGCGCATCACACCCGCAAACATGGAAGACTACCGCGCAACCATGAAAAAGATTCGGGAGGAGGGGCTGTTCTGCTACACTCACGATGCAGAGCGGCTCCCTCTCCTGAAGGTAGTCTTCCGCCGTTTGCCCATGAGCATGCAACCTGACCACCTCAAGGAGGAACTCCTCACCCTGGGGTACAGTGTTAGATCCGCAGGCCTCATGAAGTCACCCAGGACAAGGAGGGACATGCCGCTGTTCCTCGTTGTCCTGGTGGACAGTATTGAGGCAAGAAAGATTTTTCAGCTCAAAACAGTAGCCACAGTGGACGTAGAAGTTGAGCCACTCCGGGCCAAGGGGCGAAGAGCACAGTGCTTCTCGTGCCAAGGCCTGGATCACGTGGCCCATTTCTGCACAATGCCAGCCCGTTGCGTCAAATGCGCGGGCTCCCATCAAAGCAGGGATTGCAAAAAGACCAAAGATGAGCCGCCGAAATGCTGCAACTGCAGTGAACAACACGTGGCCAGCTACAGGGGCTGCAACCTGTTTAAAAAGACTAGGCGCCGAGGACGCGGAACGTCACGCCCTGTCCAGCAAGGCACCAGCTATGCCGCTGCCGCAAAAGGCGCGGCCCAAGCCCACCAGGGGCGACAGCAAGCACCCCCAGACGCCACTAGCAAGCCGGCTGCCACGAACCAGTCACCAGCAGCCCAGCCAGGCCCCACACCACCCGCAACAAGCACCAAAGACTGCAGTCAGGGCCCACTGCGTCCCATTCCCAGCTCCCCATCCCAAACATTGGAGGCAAGCGCACAGGGGGCCAGTCGCACGGCACCCGCTGCACGCAACCCACCGGTTCGGAATACTGCAACAGCGTTTCCTGAGCCCCACAATACACCTTGTTTGGAGACAACACAGCTAAATGCCCTCCTGCACTCGCTCACCTCAATGCTCCAGCAACTCCCGGTACTAGTGCAGGCAGTCACGGCGGCCCTCCAGGCCAGCACCGTCCCAGCCCCACACCATGGATAACCCACACATACATGGGCTAACCGTCTGCGGGTTCAACGCAAACGGCCTGGTAAGGCAACAAGGTGAGTTTCGCAACTTTCTGCAGGATGAAGCAGTTGATATATGTCTCGTGTGCGAAACCCACCTTAAGCCTGGAGTCCAAGTTAGGGCAGCCAATTACGCCTGCTACCGCTATGATAGGCCGACTGCCGGTGGTGGGACAGCCGTGTATGTTCGACGTGCACTGATGCACCATGCCATCCACCTCCCAGACCTAGTATCGGTGGAAGCCACAGCAGTCAGCGTGTCCACCGCAATAGGACAGATAACTTTCGTTGCGGCCTATAAGCCCCCACGCGCTATTCTTGCTGACCAAGATATCGACGCGCTACTGGCGGCTGGGGGGCGGGTTTTCATTGCGGGTGACTTCAACTCGAAGCACGCGGAGTGGAACTCCCGCCTCACAAACGCCAGTGGCCGCCGTCTCCTCAGAGCCGCTCAGAGAAATGGCGCCATAGCGCTGGGGCCATTCGAACATACTATCTTCCCGGCTCGCCAGGGTCTGCTGTCCGATGTGCTGGACATAGCACTTCTCAAAGGTATAGGGCACCACATCTCTGCATCGACGCGCTGTGCACTGTCATCGGATCACGTCCCAGTGATCTATGACGTGGACATCGTCGGTGCGGCCCTTCCGCCACGTCGCCCGAACTTCAGGCGCCTAAATAGAGAGCGCTATCAGGAGGAGGTCCTCCCTCTCCTGACAGACGCCCCAGACCCCTCTGAGGTTGGCACGGACACTGCCCTGCAGTATCTGACCGAAAAACTACTCCAGGCCGCCGAGGCAGCTTCACCGCCTCCCCCACAACACCCACCAGTAAACTCCCGTCGCCTCCCGCCCGAAATCAGGGAGACGATCCGGGAGAAAAACCGGCTCTTCCGAGAGTGGCAAATTACACGCCAACATCACACAAAGGCCCGGCTAAACCACATGCGCCGGGAGATCAAGGCGGCAGTCGAGGCCCACCGAAACAGGGAATGGGCGGCCCTAGTGGAAACTCTTGACCCCGCGGACGGCAACGCCTGGCGCGTCGCAAAATCATTTTTGAGACGCCGTAGGCGCGTCCCACCAATTCAGGTAGGCCAGGAGATCTTCAGCCACCCCGATGAAAAGGCGAACGTGTTGGCCGACCACTTCGCGGCGTCTTTCACGCCCATGGAGGACGTCGTGGACGCCGATCACGTTCGCCTGGTAGAAACACAGCTCCCCACCTTCCTGGCGGCCAGGGAAGATGGAGACAACATTGAACCGATAACAGTGGAAGAAGTGGCCCTGCAGCTACGAACAATCAGCCCGAAAAAGGCGGGAGGGGATGATGGCATCGTCGGCATCCTCCTGCGCGAACTCCCAGCAGAGGCATACCAGACGCTCGCAGACATTTTCAACACCATCCTACGCACGGGAATCTACCCTTCCGAGTGGAAACACGCGGAAGTGGTAGCAATCCCTAAGACAGACAAGGACCCCCGTCTGGCGGCCTCCTACCGCCCGATCAGCCTCCTGCCCACACTCTCGAAAGTATTCGAGCGCCTCTACGCCAAGCGCCTCCTCAGACACGTGGAGGCCGAACATCTGCTTCCAGATGAACAGTTCGGTTTTCGCAGGGGCCACTCCACAGTACACCAGCTCATGCGTGTCGTGGAGGAAGCCATGAGAGCCCTGGAGACCCGGGAATACCTTGGGGCGGTGTTCCTGGATGTCTCTAGGGCATTCGACTCCGTGTGGCACGACGGGCTCGTGTACAAACTATTCGTGCACGGGGTCCCGACGTCGCACGGGGTGCTACTGAAGTCCTACCTCGAGAACCGGACCTTTCATGTGCGCCTTGAGGAGGGTGTGTCTACTCAACGACCAATCCAGGCTGGAGTGCCGCAGGGGTCCGTACTCGGCCCCCTGCTGTACTCCCTCTACACCGCAGATGCTCCACGAGTGGCGCGGGTGTCGCTCGCATTATATGCCGACGACACTGCGCTGCTCGTCCGGAGCATGAACCTGCAAGAAATGAGACGGCGTCTCCAGCTAGGGTGTGAGGCTTTAGGAAGCTGGTCGACGAAATGGCGGCTGAAATTTAACGCTGCCAAAAGTCAGGCAGTAATATTCACAAAGAAAATGCTGCCTCCTGACTTAGAGCCGGTGACGATCACGGGAGGCCCCATCCCGTGGTGTAAAACCGCGA
>NW_026047171.1:284663-293188 GCF_023864275.1 Schistocerca cancellata
AAACAAGACGCACGCGGAGGCTATAAAGACGGGAGGGGCGCGGTGTGGGTGGCTTGCGCTGCGCTCGGCTGGCGCGTGCGGCGTTGTTTTTGTGCAAAAGAAGAGAAAACGAATGGGTTGCCGGGAGGGGGCCGTTGTGGTGTAGCCGCAGACGCGGCTGTCAGTGAACGTGGTGAGACCGACGGATGCGGGAGGGGCGGGGGCGGCGGTGAGAGCGGGGAAAACACTAGAAGAAGGAGGAAAAAAACGCTGCTGCAACCAACATAAAATGAGGCCTTTTGTAACCCGCCAGCAACAAAACAACAACAACAAAAAAGAAAGGTCTATCAACATTGAATGTAAATGGAAATGGACCCAAGTGTAACCTCCCCGCACAAATAGTCGCAAGTAAGTAAGCGAGTGAGTGAATGATGATGAAAATGTGCCGGAATGTTGTTAACGTCCCTAGAAAATGAACGAACGAAGATTGATGAGAAACGCTCGGTAATATGATGAATGGAAATAATGAACCATGAACATCTCAACAGACATAATTGAAAACCCGATAAAGGTTGTAAGGGCAGCGCTGGCTGACCTTTCGGCCCTGTATTCTGAAACGTCCCCCTTTGAACAACAATGTATAGAAAACTGTGCTTAAACTGACACACAATATTTTGAGCGCAACGCAATCTGACTATCAAAGATCCCTGCAAAAGAATGGCCCTGAGTAACATTAAAGTACACCTTTCGGAAATCACTTACCTCACAAAAATCTTCATTAGTCGAACTACTGCAATACAGCGAGCACCACTGCTGCCAGCTAAATAAGAGATTCAAACTACGGAGGGCACTAACTACTGATAGGGATAGTTAGCAAAGTAAAGATGTTTAATAGAGAACAACAAACAATGCATTTACCCTTAATATCATCACCAGTCATAATATATGTAATTTGAAAAGTCCGCCATCTCTCTGCTCACATGCACCAGTGCTGGCGGCTCACCCCTAACTGCGCAACGCTACGCGCTGTTCACATCCAGCTATAGCAGTTCATGACAACAATGCAAACTAGCCACAGACTGCACACAGCACAGGCAGTGATTTTCACGCAGAGCGCTACGTGGCGTTACCAATATAAAAAATGTAAACAAACAGCCTATGTACAAATTAGAAGAAAAAGAGCAAAAGATCGTTACGTCAATAAAAAAAAAAAACAAAAAGACAAAAGAGAAAACAAACTGCATCTATATGTGCTCTTAACTGTAGATACCTGTACACAGCTTCGTGCAATGAATGCCGGCTCACATTTAATGTTGATTGTTGGAGGAAATGCGTAGGAAATATTCTTTAAATGGAAATGAATGGTTGTACGTTAAAAAAAGTTAGTTTGGAAACAAAGTATTATTGGGGCATTTTGTTGTGAAGAAAATAGTTACAATTGACATACATTATTAGATTTGCGCAATGCAGCTTCATTACCTTACCTTTAATAACAATATGCATCGTCCCGAAGGGAGACCAGAGTCGCGAGAAGAGCACGCCGCCGCCCGCTCAGTACAATCGTCCACTCGCCAATACTGTCGACTGACTACTACCTCTCCCGACCCGCCACATATAGATGACAACTGTTCCTGCCGACGCGCTACGTGCTACTAGTGTCGTGTGGCGCAGACTAGCGACGATAAGAAACTCTCTGGTCAGAGATTGTGTCGTGCCTCGCCATCGCTGGTAATGAGTACATACGTGTTTCAGCGCGCGTACCGGAACACGCAGTGCGGAGCCCAGAGACTGTGTTGTCGAGGCCGTCGACGCAGTGCATGTCGGTCGGTCGGTCGAGTGCGTGCGGGAGGGCAGAGAGGCAGCGTCGGCACGGAGATGCACGCACGGGGGCTGCGGCGTGGCGCGTTTGCGGTAGGCGCCTTTGGTGGCAACGGCCGGGACAAGCAGCGGTGTGTGGTGTGGTGCGGGCCGGACAGGGGCGGAGGAGGAGGCGGCGCGACGATGGCATTGGGGCGGAAACGGGGACGGCGACGGCGGATGTTGAGAGGCGTCACGCGCGGACCGACACAGACGCACAGATAGATAGGGAGGAAGAAGAAGGGGCGGCTGGTGAGTGCAATTTAGGCGGTAGACACAAGAGGTCGGCACGGCATTTGCGTGATGTGGCGTTGTGACGGGGTGTGCTCGCTTGCCTCGTTTTGTTGATGCGCGCAGGACGATGTGCAGAGCAGCGGCGGGCGGCTCGGTTCGGTTTGGCCCGGCGGGCCGCGCTGTTGTCGCGGACGTGAGCGCCCCCTGGCGGGTGGCCGGAGGCGGCGCGGCGTGTTGGACGTGTGGCTGGCGGCAGTGCACAATTGCGAGTGGCTGGCGGTGTGGCGGTTGGCGCGTCGGCCGGCCGAGAGAGAGGAGAGGTATGTGTTTGCGGGCGCCTTTGCTGCGCGGCGTCGTGCAGGGAGGGCGGGCGCTTGTCGACTGTGTGACTGTGTGGCGAATTGGCGGCGTTGTGCTCCGGCCGAAGGCGTCGGGAAAGGAGAGTTGGTCGTGATGTCATGTCGCGCCGTGTCATGTTTGCGAAACGGCTGCCGAGAGGTGTGGTGGTAGCGAGCCGGTCGGTGTCAGTGCGATGGGAATGTGCGTTTGGCGGTTTTCGGTGTGCTTTTTTTTGCGGCGTGAGAGTGGGGCGGGCGGGCGGGCTTGCTGTTGTTGGTTCCTTGTGTCTTGTGTGTAGCTTGATGGCAACGTGGAAGGACGCCGGTTTCGAGCCGTGCGTGTGGTTGTCGACGTTGACTGGTTGGGGTGTGCCGTTGCACGTGCATGTTTGGGTCGTTGGAGTGGTTTTGGCTGGCTGGCTGTGTGTACGGGAAGGGGGAGGCGGCGGTGGATAGTGCAGTAGTTGTGTCGTTGCCACGGGCGTCGGGTGCGGCTGTGCGTAGTGGCGGAAAGGTGTCGGTTGCGGCAAGCGAGGCCGTCGTTGGCGGTGTCGCGTGCCTTCGTGAATCGAGTGGGGCGGGGAAAGGAGCAGCGTGCCGCTGCGTCGTGGCCGTTAGCCAGAGGCTGTGCTTTGATAGTTTTGTGGACGGTTCGTGCGAGGCGATTTGTTGCCTGCCCTATGTTTGTTTGTTTGTTTGTTGTTTTTGGAGACGACGACTGGTTGGTGGCGTGCGCGCGAGCGAAGTGGCGGTGTGCGTTTCCCGTGTCGACTGCCGACTGCCGGCTGGCGACAGGTGCGCCGTCGGTGGGGTGGGTGGCCGGCACAAGTAGAGGCGGCGGCGTCGTTGCGGTGTGTTTGTGTTGTCGGCTGTGTCGGCGACAGCTGTTTGTGCGGTGCGTGTGAATGGTGGTGCAAACGTGTGTGCTGGCGTTGAGGCTGCGACCGCGGCGTGTTTGTTGGTTGATGTTGAACAGCGGCTGTGTGCGGTGGTGGTGTTGCCGCACGTGCATCCGGCCCGGCGCGGAAAGCGCAGTTGCGGCGGCCCTTCGGTGCCAGCCACGTCGCGTGAGCGGCGGGTTGCTCTGGTCGACACGTGGTGCTCTGGTTTGTAGTTTGGTGCCCTTTGGCCGGTGGGTGGTCCGTGTGTCTCGGTATCTGGTCGTGGTCGTGCTGCCCGTTTGTCGGCGTTGTCTGTGGCTTCGCTTTTGTTTTTGCGGCGTGCCGACGACCCGACGCGACCTTTACACCCAAAGTGTGGCGCCCGTAGGTGAACCAACGTAATCCGACCTCGGCGCTTAAGCTCTAAGCCTAAGCTGAGCGAACCGAACCTGTAGCGTTGCGTAGCGTGAGGTGAGGTGAGGTGCGGTGCGGTGCGGTGCGGTGAGGTCAGCCTCAGCGCCAAGTAAGCCAAGCTGTCCGGCCGTGAGGTGGGTGGGTGGTTGGGTGGGTAGGTAGGTAGGTAGGTAGGTAGGTGCGGCTGCTGCGGCCACCTGACGCCCGACGTGTGTTTGAATGCTTAACCTAAGTTTGAGGCTTAACCTAAACCAAGTGGCCTTAACCTAACCTAACCTAACCTAACCTAACCTCGGACGCCCGACGTGTGTTTGAATGCTTAACCTAAGTTTGACGCTTAACCTAACACCGACCCTTAACCTAACCCAAGTGCCCCTAACCTAACCTTAATGTAATGTAACGTAACCTAACCTAACCTCTGACGGCTGACGTGTGTTTTGAATGCTTAACCTAACCCAAGTGCCCTTAACGTAACGCACGTCCACCGAACCTAACCGAGACGTGTGAACCTAATGTCTAACTCGTAACGCGTGATGTTGGCTGTCGTGTGTGCTGACGGCAGATTGGGTTGGTCTGTAGTTGCGGATTTCGGTTTGCCTCGGGCGAGGGGTTGGCTCGTAAGCGGCGAGGGGCGCTCCGGCGGAGCATGTTGCTTTGCAGGCGGCGCCCGTTTTTGCGGCGGGCACAATTGAAATTGTTGGGAAACGAACGAAAGGGCTGTGAATGTTGGCGGGCGAGAGGAGGAGGACGTGGCCCGACGGCTGCGGGCCGATCGGGAAACGGTGGGAGGGCGATGGGGCGGCGGAGGTGCGTTTGCACGGCCGTCATCGCCGCACGCCTCCGCTTGTGTGGCTGTGGCGCCGGCCGCGCAGGCCGGGCTGCCGCGGCGACGGTGTGGGGCTTTTGCCGAAGGTTTGGCCATTGTGGCCGGTCGCCGGCTGGGGCTGTGGGGGCGGCATTTGGGCGTGGGCGGCGATTCTCGGCGGGCCGACCCAGGCTGTAGCGCGCGGTGGCTGCAGTTTGGCCGTGGTTTGCGGCGCTGCCGTGGCGACTGGTTGGCGACTGTGGTGTGGCTGTGTGTAGCCCCATCCTCGGTGGTTTGAAAGGCGCGGGTGGTTGTGGCGCAGGTGTGGGGCTGCTCCGCACAGGCTGTCGGACGTTGGGCGGTAGCAAGCGCGGGAGGCGCGGCGCGGCGGCGCGCAGAGTGGCGGCCGCTCTCTCGGCCGTCCGCGCCCGCCCGCGACACTGGCTGGGCCTGTGGCGCGAGGCGGCTATTCCTCTGCTGTGCGCTCCGCTCGCTGCGTGTCTCCTCTCGCTCTCGCTGCTCGCTGTGTTGTGTGTTAACGCGCGTCGTCGAAATGGCAGATCAGGCGGCTACGAACGAGACTGCTGCGGCACCCGCCGCCACCGGCACTACGAAGAAGGCAAAGTCTGCGTCGGCTGCGAAGAAGCCGCGCGCCAAGCCTGCGCACCCGCGCACCTCTGAGATGGTGACGGCCGCCATCAAGAGTCTGAAGGAGCGCGGCGGATCGTCGCTGCAGGCGATCAAGAAGTACATTGCCGCGCACTACAAGCTGGACGCGGAGAAGCTGGCGCCGTTTATCAAGAAGTACCTCAAGTCGGCCGTGGTGGCGGGCGAGCTGGTGCAGACGAAGGGGAAGGGCGCGTCCGGCTCTTTCAAGCTTGCCGGCGCCGGCGGCGGGGCGGCTGAGGGCGGCAAGGCTCGTGCTGGCGGTGCCAAGAAGAAGCGCGCCGCTCCGGCCAGCAAGGAGAAGAAGGGCGCCCGTGCGGCCGGCGCAAAGAAGGCTGGTGGCGTGAAGGCGGCGACTGGTCGGAAGGCGGGCGCCGCCAAGAAGGCGTCTGCGGCGTCGGCCGCTCCCGCCGGTGCGAAGAAGGCGGCTGCTGCCAAGCCGGCCAAGGCCAAGTCGCCGTCGAAGGCGAAGAAGGCCGCCAAGGTTCCGACGAAGAAGCCGAAGGCGCCGCGCCCGAAGAAGGCGACGACGCCGTCTAAGGCGAAGGCTTCGCCCAAGAAGAAGAAGTAGAGAGGAATGGGAAAGGAAGGGTTGGCGGTTGACTCCGTCGTCCGCACCCCCCGTCCCCGTCGTCTAGTGGCGCGCAACAGACGCGCGGCCCAAAACGGCCCTTCTCAGGGCCATCAAAGCACGTCGGGAAGGTTTTGATTGTCGTGTTTGTGTTGCGGTGTGGTTGTGTCGTCTGGCGTTTCTGTATGCCCGTGTGTGGATACTGTTTGCGTGCCGTGGTGGTTGGATTGCGGGGGGTCGGTGGCGGGTGCGGGCGGCGGTAGCGGTTGATTGTCGCCGTTTTTGGTCGCGGCCGGCCGACGGTTGGTTTTGTGTCATGTTGTTTGAATACTTTGGTTTGGCTGCCTGCCGTCTTCTCGGATGTGTCTTGTCTTGTGTGTGTGTGTTCTTGGATGGAACGGGGGCGGGGGACGTTGAGATGTGGGGAAAGGGTCGGTGGCGTTGGACGTGCCTGGCTTTTTGTTTGTTTCTCTTTTCGAAACGAAGCGGCGGCCGGCCGTGTGGTTGACGGCGTCGGCCGATGGGTATTGTGCGCCGCGCCGGGGAGGGACGATGTTGATTGTTGCGCGCGCCAGCAAGCTGGCAGAGGAGAGCGGCTGTGGCGGACGGACGGGAAGTGGAAGTGGTGTTTTGTCTTTGGTTCTGTGGTTGTGGGGCGAGAGGCGACCGACAAAGTTTGCTCGCGACGGAGTGATGTTAGTGGCCCTTAAAAGGGCCGTTTTGTTTGTTTGCGTGCGCGGGCGGTGCCCAGCGGCTGGCGCGGTGTTTAGGCGCGCTCGCCGCGGATGCGGCGCGCGAGCTGGATGTCCTTGGGCATGATGGTGACGCGCTTGGCGTGGATTGCGCACAGGTTGGTGTCTTCGAAGAGGCCGACGAGGTAGGCCTCGCTGGCCTCCTGCAGGGCCATGACCGCGGAGCTCTGGAAGCGCAGGTCGGTCTTGAAGTCCTGGGCGATCTCGCGCACTAGGCGCTGGAATGGCAGCTTGCGGATGAGCAGCTCTGTGCTCTTCTGGTAGCGCCTGATTTCTCGCAGGGCGACGGTGCCCGGCCTGTAGCGGTGGGGCTTCTTGACGCCGCCGGTGGCGGGCGCGCTCTTCCTCGCCGCCTTGGTGGCGAGCTGTTTGCGCGGCGCCTTTCCGCCGGTGGACTTGCGGGCCGTTTGCTTTGTGCGGGCCATAGCGGTAGCGGTTAGCGGAGCGGCGTGGAGGCGAGGTGCTGCGTCGGGTGCTGCCTTGACGAGACGGGCGCGCGCCAGGTGTGCTAATGTGTGGAACATGCGTGTTTGTTCCACGTGACGAGGTTGTAGTTTCTAATAGCCTTTCGCTATTTTTCCTACAATAGGCAGAGTCTTAGTTATGGGGTAGGCTTATGTCTTCTTATGCTGTCCTGCACTGCGGACTTCGTGTTAAGGTATGCTGCGTGGTTACTGACGCAGCAAGTCTGGCCAGCGAAGGGACGCTCGCCAGTGTGGCCGGTGGCCGAGTCCTCTAACCAGTTGATTGGTTGACCTCTCGGCCTTTTCATAGAAAGTCGTCGCTGTTTCTCGGAATCTTTGCCGCAGCGGCTTGATTCCAGCGACATGGTGGAGTTCCTCTGTGGGGAAGTCCTTGGGTAGATGCAGTGCAAGACGCAACGCCCTGTTCTGTATTGTTTGCAGGCGTTTGAGGTTGGTTTCAGCCGTGTTGCCCCACACGACTGCGGCGTACTCCAGCAGCGGTCGAATGGCGGCCTTGTACAGCGTAAGACCGACGTCTTCTGGCAGCGTTGTCGTGGGGTTGAGCACTGGGTAGAGCAGCCTTAATCTACCCAGTGCCTTTCCTCTGGTTGCTTCTATATGTTGCTGCCATGTGAGACGCCGGTCTAAAGTAACGCCTAAGTACTTGGCGGTGCGGTTCCAAGGTACTGGCACACCACTCACCGATACTGTCGGCGCGTCTTGACGGAGGGGGCGATTTGTGATGATTATCGCCTGGCTCTTGTCTCCGTTGTAGGCGAGGCGCCACATTCTAGCCCACTCCGAGAGCTCGTCGGTGGCTGCCTGTAGACGCCGCTGCAAGACGTCGACGCTCCAGCTGCTACTGTAGATCGCCGTATCGTCGGCATATAGTGCCGTCTGGACGCGGTTCGTGCGTGGCAGGTCGGCGGTATAGAGGGAGTACAGCGTCGGACCGATGACCGAGCCTTGAGGTACACCCGCAAGTATACGGCGCTCCGTGGAAATTCCACTGGAAGCACGGACGTGAAACGTCCTTTCCTGCAGGTAGCTCTGCAGGAGCCTTACGTGCGACACAGGTACCCCCTGCACAAGAAGCTTGAACAGGAGGCCGTCATGCCACACGGAGTCAAAGGCACGAGACACGTCCAGCAAGAGAGCGCCGAAATACTTGCGTCGATCAACGGCTCCGAACGCTTCCTCCGTCAGGCGGAGCAGCTGGTGCGTCGTCGCGTGTTCCCGACGGAACCCGAACTGCTCGTCAGGGAGAATTCCTTCGGCGTTTACATGCGCCAGCAGGCGGACCAGGTACAACCTTTCGAAGACCTTGGAAGTTGCTGGTAGAAGGCTGATGGGCCGGTAGTTGTTCGCAATGCGTGCGTCCTTCCCCGGCTTCGGCAAGGCGACTACCTCAGCATGCTTCCAACAGGCTGGAAACTCGCTGGAGCGCAGAATCCCGTTAAAGATGGCCGCAAGATGTTGTGCTGCGGCGTCGGGAAGCTGCTTCAGCATTAGGTTTGTAATGTTGTCTGCTCCGCCTGCTTTCTTGGGCTGAAGGTGGCGAAGC